>NW_015547649.1:35817-41960 GCF_001515605.1 Sinocyclocheilus anshuiensis
TTTTAGCAAATGGCTGCAATATAACAAAGAGTGAAAAATTTAAGGGGGTCTGAATACTTTCCATACCCACTGTATATAGATTCAGTACATCGAAGAAATTTACATAAAATGGTTCTGTAATATCTCCTAAGCTCCACAACATACCAGCATAAACGCTCCCAATAAAATTTGTTATTTAGGCTAAGCATCAACATTCACATTCACAAACCACTGTTATTTTGAACAAAAGCAAGCATGTGCTGCTGCATGTATGGTTTGGCATGGCAGAATGAGAGCAGCGCGCTTTATCTCTAAAAGCTGACGTCGCCGTTAATCGCGATCTCATAAAGCTCTGTTATCACATTAAATATGCACAATGAATCTTTCACAGTGTCTACACTTCGTGTTAAAATGAGAGGATTTGTGAGCACGCAATTTCAGCACTGCAGTGAGTAGATTCTAACTTGATCAACTCTGATTGGCCATTGCGTTCCTGAAATCAACAGCTGAGTCTGTGATTGGCTACATTGCGCAACCTTTTAAACGTGTTATAAATAGAAACTATGCCTAGCTTGCACATGTCAATAATTTTAATGTTAATATTAGTTGTTCTTTTTGCTTTTGTGCAACAGATAAATAACAATTTATGTTTTAAGCTTAGGCATGTCAATCATTTTAATGTTAATATTATTTCTTTTTGCTTTTGTGCAACATAAATAACAGTTAATGGTTTAAACGCTTTTAGATAATTGCTATTTTGCGGGAGTCCCGCGAATCCTTTTATTCATTCACACTCTCTCTCACTCACACACACACGTCTCTTCCCACCTGCACTCGCCCATCAAGAGTTGTCCCGTGCTGCACCCTGTTACGTTGGGTCCCGCGGTCCTCCCGTGGGAGTGCAGGCCTCTACCCTGAAGGACTTGATTAGCTGGATCAGGTGTGTTTGGAGTTATGTGTAAGCTGATGGTGTCACCTTGCTCTGAGCTTTCACAGTAAGATGTAGCCTATTGTAACTGTTAGCATTAGCAATGTAAAATACAGGGCCACCTTGCATGAGTTTTGTATTCTATCAAAATTAAGCAATCTCTCATGTGCAAGAATGATTTCAGTGAGTCTTTATTTCTGTCACTGTTATCAACTGACCACCACACTAAATATGGAAAACTTCAGTAAACAGCCGTCCCTGACAGGCCTAAACCAGCTAAGTTACTAGCGCAAAAACTCCATCCCAGAAAATGAAGCATGTCAATATCACACACCCTAAATGGATCAGTAGAGGAAAATAGTCTTGTCTTTACTGAATGTGCACTAATGTAATTCATTGGCAGGTTAAAGTGACTCCAGCTTCTTCCTTGGACGTCAGTCTTAGACCTTTCAATGAGCTGTATTCATCCTGTCTCTGTGCCAATGGGAGAAAGACCTTTTAAATGGATTCTCTCAGCTTCTGTTCTCTGTCTGTTTTGCTCTGTCCGTTTCTAAATTGAGGCGTATGAGAGTTGTTGCTCACTTCCTGTCTGTACTGTAGGATCTGTAAATGTGACTGTCAGCGCTCAGGCTGAACAATCCCAGGTTCGATGTGGCACTGAAGTTGTGACTGTGCCGGTGAGAGGACGCATTGACGTAGTTACTCAGTGTCTTCTTGTTCTGGTAAGCGTTAACCAGCTTTCTGGAGTTTGCTCATGGAGCTCATGATGCTTTACTGATGTGGTGTATTTTCAGGCTTTTTATAGCCTGAGGGAGTTGAAAGGATCTTCACCCAGAGTTGGTTATTGTGTCCAAAGGGTTTGTTTGCACTCAGTGACTTTCTAAATGCGTTCTCCCTGTACCAGTAAAGTGTAACCTAGCGCTCCGAGCTGATCCGTTCTGTTTGGTCCACAGGAAGTGTCATTTCAGAAGACTCATCTCTGACGTTTCCAACAAATGTGATCCAGGGATCAACCAAATGCTCAGTTTCAGTCCTTGGTAAAGCATTTCATTAAGGGGAAACTGACACGGCGACGTTCAGCTAAATAACTTTGGTTTCTGATGGCTTTTTGGTTTGACCTTGTTTTCTTCCCCTCTTAGGGGACATAATGGGTCGTGCGCTAAAGAATCTTAAGGACTTGCTATAGATGCCATCTGGCTGTGGAGAACAAAATCTGATCATTCTTGCTCCCAATATTTACATCCTACAGTACCTGGAGGTCACTGCGCAGCTCACCCCAACCATCCGACAGACTGCCATTGGTTACCTTCAGAGCGGTACAGATTGCCAAATCCTACAAGTCCTGCTCATTGGAGTGATTCTTGACCAAGGTTTTTTTTTTTTTTTTTTTTTTTTAAACAGGATACCAAGGACAACTGAACTACAGGCACAGTGATGGTTCATACAGCACGTTTGGTTACGGTGCATCCAATACATGGTGTGTTTTCATGCTGTTCTTGTATTGTGCATCGTTGAATTGGGTTGTAATGAGACTTTTCATGGCCAGGTTGACCGCCTTCGTCATGAGGTCTTTTGGCCTAGCAAGGAGTTTCATCTTCATTGATCCCAGTGTCCTCCAGAGCGCAAAGGATTGGCTGATCGGCAAACAGGGTTCAGATGGCTGTTTCATGCAACAGGGAACTCTGTACCACAATGCCATGAAGGTGCGTGTTTCTTTAAATGTGCCATAACGAGTCAGACCTCTGATCATAGTCATTATGCTGCTCCGTTTTAGGGTGGTGTTGGTGATAACGTGACCATGACGGGCTACATTGTTGCGTCGCTGCTTGAACTAGATGTCCTTGTCACGGTAAAAACATGCCTACCAGTAGTTATACAAGCTCCTTGAAGATGACTTTCTGGTTATGTAGTCTAAAATTTGCTTTGTTTTCAGGATCCCATCATTACCAATGCTCTGTCTTGCTTGAGGCCTGTCGTTGGGAACGTGGGAAACACTTACGCCACGGCTCTGCTTGCCTACACCTTCAGTCTGGCTGGAGAGACCAGCACTAGAGCACAGCTTTTAAATGCCTTGGACAATGTTGCCATTACTGAAGGTGAGGTTCACTAGTCTCTTGTTTGAGATGTTGTTCAGGGTCGTTGGCATCAACTTTCTGTCCTCTGTCTTGTCCTAAGGCAATGAGCTCCACTGGTCTCAGACTTCATCTGGTGATACTCTGGCGGTGGAGATCAGCTCATATGTGCTGCTGGCTGTTCTCTCTGTACAGCCTCTCACGACCGCTAATCTGGGCTATGCTAACCGCATTGTCAACTGGCTTGTGACCCAGCAGAATCCTTATGGAGGCTTTTCCTCCACCCAGGTGACTGACTACCAAACATGAGCACAGACCGCCTATCTGAGTGGAGTTTTTAATCTGGTGCTTATTTTTAGGACACTGTCGTGGCTCTTCATGCTTTGTCTCTGCTCGCCGCTCAAGTGTTCAGCCTGGAGGGCTCCAACACAGTTACTGTACAGTCGTCGTCTGTAGCAGGAGAGCTTTATAATTTCGATGTGAATCGGGACAACCGGCTGCTGTATCAGGAGAAGCCGCTGAAGAATGTTCCTGGCAGATAGTGTTAAAGCGAAGGGGTCCACCTGTGTGTCTGTGCAGGTCTGTACCTTCACCTGCTTAACTTCTACATCTATGCTTGTCCCAGTTCTCCTTGTCATGTTTAGTTTTGTACTCCCAGATTGCATGTTTCTACAACATCCCGACACCCATTAAAGCTTCCAGAACACTTAGCGTTGAAGTGAAGGTGGCAGGAGACTGCAAAGTGCGTGGAGCCGATCTCATGCTGAACATCACTGTGAAGTAAGAACCGCTTTGACTTTGTGTTCTGTTTGAACCTTAAAGCATCTTTACACAGCTTTGACTTTGTGTTCTGTTTGAACCTTAAAGCATCTTTACACAGCTGAGCTAAGGCTGCTCTGTGCCTGCTCAATTCTGTGACCGTGTCACATGAAAGCCAGTCTGAATGTAGTTCTGTCCCACCTCTGCCCCTAATATCAAAGCATACAATTGGAATGTCTGCATAATGCTGCTCCGACGTGGTATAATGGCATTTAAGCCATTTTTGTAGATGCGCACAATTGCTAGTTTTTTTTTTTTTTTTTTCTTTAACTCCCCTTTTAGGTACAATGGTGCAAAACCAACTACTAACATGGTTATCGTGAACATTAAACTCCTGTCGGGTTTCACAGCAGATACGGCCCTGGTTCGTATGTTTTAAGATGACTTGTTTGTAAAGTCCCAAGATGCTTGAAGCCGCTTCAGATGTTAATGGACTTTTCCTCTCAGATTGGATCCCCACCAGATTCATTTGCTCCACTAGTGCAGCGGGTTGATTCTGGAAATGCCCATTTGCTTGTGTATCTGAAAGAGGTGAGATGTGCACTGGGTATGTTCTCTATCTGCCCCCTTCATGTGTGCTGTATGTGCCTATGTACTTCTCTTCATCCCTTCCATCTCGTAGGTTCCCAAGGGCATCCCCATGACCTACAGGCTACAACTGAAACAGGTTCTTGCAGTGCAGAATTTTAAGCCAGCGGTCGTTGAGGTTTATGACTACTATCAGCCAAGTATGCATTCAGTGGCTCGTGCTTTTGGCTGAATTCCCTGTAGAACATGCGTGTCAAACTAACTTCCTGTTCCTTTCACCTTCAGGTGACATGTTTGAGACCACATATATGCCTCCCTGTCCATGATTGTTTCATTTCTGGCTATAGGATGCATGAATGAAAAACTTAAATATTTACTTAAATTAGTCCTTGTTTGCCTCTTTTGTTGAACATCTGACGTGTTTTGAAGCTGGACATCTCAAACTTGCAATGTTCAAGAGTTTATTTTAGCCCTGTGATCTGGGTTTCTTACATGGTTAACCGACTGGGGTCGACAAAGGTGCCGGCGGGAGCACTTGTATATTTCCTAGATGACCGAATAACTTAATGCTTTGTCACCTTTGATTGGACCCAAGTAATGCATCACTTGAATCTGTAAAGGGTCTACTTTTATTTGTGTATACTCACCATATCAACAAAACTGATCTTATAAAATAGAGAAAAAAAAAATGGTGTACTCAGTCTCCATGGAGTGCTTTTCGAAATGCGACACTAAAATGAAAACTCGGCTAATACTTTACATACAGACATGAGAAATGTATCTATAGAAAACTTGATAGGTGTACTCTTAAATGAACTAACTCTTACCAAAAACATATGTTCTGTGATCAAGTAATCCATATGAAACTAACGAAAGGTCCAGTTTTCCCAGTCTAAACTTCTCTCGAAGATCATGCGCCAATAGTGCTATTGATATTACAAATCTCCACGTGAGATGCGCATCATGTAAATACCCACATCACCATAAACAAACAAAGCAGCAATATGTTCTTGACACTTTTCATTTTTGATAGACGCTGAGAGGAATACGCTTTGTTTACCTCACAGATAGAACGTGAGCGCGGCTGGAGCCAGCGGAGGAGATCTTTCAGGCAGAGTAAGTAATGTTTCTTATTTGCATTAGATGATGTTGTGACAGACTTGAATGCTTACTAGTTGGACTTTTCTCAAACTATAATTCCAGACTAATGTGAAATCGAGTGCAACATTTTGAAATATGATTTTGCTATCTTTCATTATGTCTAAATGTTGTACAGCGTGAGGATGGTTTTGTTCTATAAACAATACTGTACAAGAGTGTTTAGACTATATAAAAGTAATGTCTAAATGTTTAGACCAATCTGTTGCGAATCAGCTCATGGGGAAATATGAATTAATCATAACTAGTTATAATTAATTATAAATATTTAGATCCGCTGTAGATATTTAGCTGACCTCTCAGGGTCAACTGTCTGTCAATGCTATTTGAAATCACAGGAATAAATTGTTTTATAATTTACATAGAAAACCGTTATTTTGAATAGTAAAAATATTTCAAAAAGTTAATGTTTTTGCTGTACTCTGGATCAAATTAAACACCGGCTTGGTGAGCAGAAGAGACTTCTTTAAAGGGGTCATATGACGTTGCTAAATGTAACCTTAAACCGCATAAACACATTTCATTACACCAAATACACAAAATAAATGTTAAAGAAAACACATTCTTTTCCACGTACTGTACATTTTCTCCTTTATGCCCCGCCTTTCTGAAACGCGTCGATTTTTACAAAGCTCATTGTTCTGAAAAGCGAGGTGTGC
>NW_015547649.1:42355-44589 GCF_001515605.1 Sinocyclocheilus anshuiensis
TAAAACCATGTCTGCATTTGTGATCGGAGAAATGACAAACAACAAGTGCTACTCTACACTGCTCAAACCTCGCGTTTGAATCATCAGTGGCAAATTCTTTAAATATGAAAACGTACTTACGGACTGTGAGTCAGAACAGCTGGTATTGTGGTCTACTCTCCCAGGATCAGGAAATAGTCCTCCATAAAATGTGCTGCACACATCTGAATATTTGGTTTGAACTGTTCTGGAACGGTGTTGTAAATACAACTTAACCACCGATTTCTAGTTGTGTCCCCTTTTGGAAGACCAAACAAAGTAGTTTCACTTTCACAACGAGAAACACAGCGCCTTCACGACATGGAAGCACCATATGACCCCTTTAAAAAAACATTACCAGTCAAAAGTTTTTAAACAGTAAGATTTGTAATGTAGCCTATATATACCACTGTCACCATGTTTGCTCTGTCTTTGTCCGACCATTGTGTTGCTCACGTCCATTTGTTTTCTCGTGCAGTTTCTGCTGTCTCACGTTTCCTGCGTTCCAGTTTCCTGCCACTGTTTTGGATATTTTGGATATTGCATCCACAACGTCTTGACTCTTGTTTATTTGTTCCTAATAAACGGTTTAACTGCACTTACAAGTGAATCTCAAGTTTTGTATGGTATTTGAATATATTCTAAATAAACTAAATATAAATTTCGTTTGTCCTCACATTCTTTCTTGTATCTCTTCCCTCTGACATACACCTGACTGAAAGGCTCATTATGTGGGCGTTTGTCTTCTCAGGTGTGAATCACACTATCATTCATGCTTCCTCGCATACAGCTGTTCCATACAAAAAGTGACTTAGAAAATTTAAATGAATATATTGTTTTCTGTGAATGAGTGAAGAGGATAATTTTCACATTCTTAAGATTAGATGCATTCCACGCTTTGCTCACATTTTACATTTAGTCATTTTGCAGATGCTTTTATCCAAAGCGACTTACAATTGGGGGATACATAAAGCGAATCTTCTTGAGGCAAACAGACACAGGAAGTGCTTGTAATACCAAGTTTTAGGCATTGTTCAAATAAGTACAAACTAGAAAGAAGGAATAAAGAGGAAGACTTTCAAGTAGCTTCGAGAGAGTTTTCATCTGTCGCTTGAAAATTGTCAGGGATTCAGCATTCCGGACAGGGGTGGGAAGATCATTCCACCAGCCAGGAATGGTGAACGAGAATGTTCTGGAAAGTGATTTTGAGCCTCCCTGTGATGGTACCACAAAGCGTCGCTCACTAGTAGATCTCAGACTTCTGGAAGGAATGTAGATTCGTAGTAGTGAGTGGAAGTAGGCGGGTGCTGAGCCTGTGGCTGTTCTATATGCAAGCATCAATGTCTTGAACTTGACTGTGAGAAGAGATGTGTTGATATGTGTGAGTGGTGGTAAAAGTGTAGGAGAGATTGCGTGGAGGAGGGGCGAGGGGATTGGATCTATAGGGCATGTTGTAGGATGGCTGGAGAGGAGAAGTTTTGATACTTCTGCCTCAGTGAGGGGACAGAAGGAGAAGATGGGAGTTTTTGCAGTGGGTGTGGTTGGTTTGAGGTCCTGTGTGTGTGGGGCTGAGAATTGACTACTGATTGTTCTGGTTTTGTCTGTGAAGAATGTGAAGAATGTGGCAGCTGTTATAGAAGTGGTGGAGGGGGACAGAGGAGAGAATTGAATGTTTTGAAGAGATTGAAGAGATTAGGAGCGCTGTTGATCTTGTTGTTGGAGAAGAGAGGAGGATACAACGGAGGAAAGATGGGAGGGGGAAAGGGAGCGTAGGTTTCATCTAAAAGTAACCGGTATAGGGGTTGGTGGCACACAGGTAGCAAAATGTAGTTTAAATGTAATGAAGAAATGATCAGAGATATGTAGGGGTTTTACCAGAATGTTATCTGCAATATTTCTGAGCTTCCAAATGAGATTTGATTTCATTTTTTAAGTAACTGTGTCACTAGATGACTATGTGTTTAGGTAATATATAAAATATTTGAGGTTGGATGCTGAATGTGGGGTTGAACTTACTTTCTTCAGTGAAAAACAAGAGAGGATTTTTTTTATTCATACAATGAATATAAATGGTGATATTCAAAATATCTTCTTTTGTGTTCCACAGATGAAAGTCATACAGGTTTGGAATGACATGATTTGAAGTAATGACAATATTTAACATTTTGGGTGAACTGTGCCTTTAACGTAATATAAAATTACTTAATTTATGCTAT
>NW_015547649.1:44939-49762 GCF_001515605.1 Sinocyclocheilus anshuiensis
AGCCCGTGCTGGCCTGGAGGAGAGAGGACAAATATCATCTAGACAAGAGGTTAATGTAGAGCATAAAGTGTCAGTTGCTGCATTCACATCCAGAGATGAGAAATGGGTGGGTGAGGGAAGAGAGGAGGATACAACGGAGGAAAGATGGGAGGGGGAAAGGGAGCGTAGGTTTCATCTAAAAGTAACCGGTATAGGGGTAGTGGCACGCAGGTAGCAAAATGTAGTTTCAATCTAATGAAGAATTGGTCAGAGATATGTAGGGGTTTTACCAAAATGTTGTCTGCAATACAATTGCGTGTGTAAATTAAGTCAAGTTGGTTGCCTGATTTGTGCGTGCTTGTAGTGGAAAGTCGTTTGAGATCAAATGAAGCAAGGAGTGAATGGAAGTCTGTAGCATAAGGCTTGTCCAGATGAATGTTGAAGTCGCCACAGACTGAAAGTGGACTGCCATCCTCCGGGAATGAGGACACCAGCCCATCCAGCTCCTCTAGGAAAGTGGATAGAATTTGCCCAGGAGGGCGGTAAATTACCACAACCTGGAGTTTTATAGGAGCTGTTACAGTGATCGCATGAAATTCAAATTAGTTATAATTGCATAGGGGAGAGTGGGTTGATTAGTTCCAATTGTTGGAAATAAAAAGACCAGTGCCCCCACCCTGGCCAACTTGACGGGGGGTGTGAGAGAAAGAGAAATTGTTAGACAGAGCAGCTGGGGTTGCTGAGTCTTCTGGACGAATCCAGGTCTCAGTCAAGGCCAAGATGCTAGGGTTGCTGAGGCTTCTGGACAAATTCCGGTCTCAGTCAAGCCCAAGATGCTGAGTGTGGATTTTAAAGAAAAAGCAGAAATGAAGTCTGCTTTGTTGACAGCTGACTGACAATTCCAGAGACCCACAGAGAAAGAAAGAGAAGACCTACAGTATTATGCCCCTTAACAAGATGTAATATAAGTCTCAGGTGTCCCCAGAATGCGTCTGTGAAGTTTCAGCTCAAAATACCCCACAGATAATTTATTATATCATTTTGAAAATGCCTATTTTGAGTGGAAGCAGAAATAAGCTATTTTTGTGCATGTCTCTTTAAATGCCCCCTTTTCCAGAACAGGGTGCCTTTACTGCTCCTTCCTCAGATACACTGCTAAAAACATCTGTTTGGTTTTGATCATGTCTATCGAGCTGAAATCATGCATTTTAAACCATATCAGTTTAAACTTCTGATATACGGTACACATCCTAAGCACACGCACGGAAAGCGGCTGTCATGCAGCATTTGAGTACTAAACTAAGCTCTCTTTCTTGTCTTACTGCACTTAAACTGTCAAATACACAAGTTTATGTTAAAAACACAAATGAGTTACAAACAGTCAATTATGTCTGTGAAGGTAAACAGCTGGGAAAGAAATTACATGTTTATATTAGATCTGTGTGGCAGCAGTGTAATATACAGTAAATAAATCAATAAACCCACTGCTCTCTTGTCTCCTCTGAGTCTGGGACTCTAAACAGTGTTCTGTGCTTGTCAGTGCAGCCAAAGACAGAACAGATATCATGCTTTGCTCAAACTTTTGCCATGGCATTAGAACTGGTACAAAGGGTCACCGTTCTAAAGCGAAAAAACAATGGCGGTGCCGCGGGTAAAAACTTGCAGATAAAGGGGTGGTAATATAATAAGATCCCCTTACTACTTCACGGGGGGAGCGAAATCTGACGCGCTCGTTTTTTCATGAAATTGCAGAGAAAGGCTTACCAAAACAAAGTTACTGGGTTGGTAGATTCACCAGAGACCCGATTATAGCACTTAAACATGGAAAAAGTCAGATTTTCATGATATGTCCCTTTAAATCAGATGGACTGAGCCACTCAGTGCTGTAATGCCATATAATGCGCAACCCTAGTTGGATGTTAGAATTCTACATCAGCTTAGCATTGCATCTTATGCAGCGGCACTGCATTTACTGTGGGAGGGACGGAGGAGGAGCAAGGCATTCCTACAATAACCCTCATTCCTGAGTTACGTCCCATCATGGCCGCCACTCCAGAGTCTTCAGCCATCACAGACGTCATACCAGTGTCACCAGTGTCACCTGAAGCTACCAAGGCAGTCCCTAGGCATTTGAGATTGTCTTCCAGTTTGGCGGACACAGCGCTGATGTACTGTTTTCATGTGCTGTTCTAACTTCTAACTTGAAAATCAGGCAAATTATTAAAAGAATATTCAGATTTTAATCCACAACACATAAGAAATAATGTTAATTACCACAAAACATAATTTGACTCGTCCCTCCATTTCCTTAAAAAGAAGAATAAGCTAGCATCTGTATTACAGTGAATGAAGTCAATTTCCATGATAACCTAAAGTCTAAAACTGTAAAATGCCCTTAAAAATGGCATGCCCTTTAAAATGACAGTATACAAGTTTTAACAAACTTAATGTTTTTTGTTTGTTTGTTTGTTTTAATTATAAGCTTCACATTTTTGCTCTGAAATCCTCAAAAAAATTGGGTTTATTTACTTCCATTGTAAGTTTCTCACTACTACCCAGCAAGCAATTTTGCATTTAAAAGACATCTATTAGCCGTTTAAACAGCCCAGACGTCTAGGCTAAAACAAGGCTACATTTGGTCTGTCAGTGAAAATTTAATAGACATCTAATCATAGCCCAAGAATAGACTAGTCATCAATTAGACCACTATTAAACGACTACATATATACGTCTAATAGACAGTGAATATGGGTCTAGGCCAGTGGTCTTCACTATTTTTTTCATGGGAGCCGCACTGATAGACTAGTCATCAAATAGACAGCTAATGAATGCCTACATATATACGTACATCTAATAGTCAACCAAATGGCAATCCATCCAAACAAATTAAATATACAGCTTTTATTAAGAAAAATAACATTTTTTGACAACTAAAGACAACACAAAATTATAAAAAAATACAATAGAATTAATGACAAAATAAAATTTTATATAAATATTATGATTAAAAAATCTGGAATTTTGAACAACTTAAGATAATAAAAATATAAAAATGAAAAAATAAAATATTTTAAATAACTTAAGATATTTAAAAGAAAAAAAAATCTAATACAAATCAAGAGCATGTTATCACACTTAACATTAAAGCATTACGGATAAATGACAACATAAAAAAAAAAGATGAACCCTTTTGTTGGTTTACTTATTTTAACAAATAAAACAACCAACAGTGAACTTAAAGGAAATGATTAATTATTGGTTTTATTTCTTGTTTAAAATGCTTCCCAAATGCATTCCTCAAGTCAAACTCTGTTGCTGCCAGGAAGTTGTTCATCACAGCATCTACCAAATAATAAAAAAGAAAAAGCACAAGAAAAGCTTGACATAATTTTTTTACTTTACACTAATTGTGACAGAGAGTCATTCTCTTTTGCTTGGATGCCAACTAAAAACAAAAACGAGATATATATAGTGTATCACCATTCAGTGTGTTAAAAAAGAGAGAAGCTCTCTGGTAAATATTGTGTGTTTTATACACATATACTGTCTTTTTACGCGTTGCATCGTGCTGCGTAAAGATAAAACCATGTCTGCATTTGTGATCGGAGAAATGACAAACAACAAGCGCTACTCTACACTGCTCAAAACGTTCGAATCGTCAGTGGCAAATTCTTTAATATAAAAAAACGTACTTACAGTCTGTGAGTCAGAACAGCCGGCATTGTAGTCTACTGTACCAGGATCAGGAAACAGTCCTCCATAAAATGTGCTGCACACATCTGAATATTTGGGTTGAACTGTTCTGGAACAGTGTTGTAAATACAACTTAACCACTGATTTCTAGTCGTGTCCTCTTTTGGAAGACCAAGCAAAGTAGTTTTGCTTTCACAACGAAACACACAGCGTGTGCAGCGTGTGAGTGAGCGGAGGCCGGCGGATTCGACGAAGGAGCGGCCGGAGGGCTTGCGGCAACCACATGTGACGACCCCGGGCTGGACTCCGCTTCGTCCACGGTGAAAGCCAATCCGGCGATCCACAGCGTGAAGTTGATGTATTTCCTCAGCACCAGTGTTTGAAATTAACACCCGCCAACCCGCCAAATGTGGGTAAAAATCAGCTGTGGCGGGTAACGCTGTCAAATCACTAGCCAATTTGGCGGGTTACTTTTCGTAAATTATGTTCACTCATTCATTTCTTGGGGAAGTTCATGCAGGTCAAATATGCGCAGGTTTAGCGCAAATACTGAACTTGTGAGACATCATGACATTATCGAGCATATTGCAAAAGCTAAACAAAACACCTACAGAGGCGTGCATACCCGACGTGATGAAGTCTGGTTAGAGTAGACCAACACAGACTTTAGTGTGCGTGCGCTTTTATAGTGCGCTCTTTCGCTGCATGATTCAGTCTATTAATATGCATTAACAATGATCACATACTTCAAGATAAGGAGGCAGAAAATGTATATATTTATATCAGTTCATATAGTTAATCAGTATCACACGAAGAGTGCCGTTTTTTCTTAAAAAATCAGCATGGTTACAAATGTGATATTTATTTTATACAACAGTTCAATAAACAATAAATTAATATCTAGAGACTTACGTTTTAGACACCATATTGGTTGTTTTTGCGCTATTTCTGTGCTATTTCGCCAACAAACAACATTCCAAACACAGCCACAGCACTGTTTTGCGTCTCTGAGCAACATGACGTTGTTTTGTTTCTGAATGAATCAACCGTGTAAATAATTCGGTTCAATCGCAATGACTCACTTAACAGTGACTTGCTGCCACCTATTGGCGGTTTTAATTTCACATTTAAAGTATCTTTTCATTTTTTTT
>NW_015547649.1:49803-50081 GCF_001515605.1 Sinocyclocheilus anshuiensis
TGAAATATATCAAAAACTTTAGGAGTCAGCTGTCCACGGTAGTCCTTAAGATATCAGCACAATAACACACTCAGCAAAATATTGTCTAATTATCTTTATTGATAAAATCACAGAAAATATTGAGATATTATTTTTTGTCAATATCGCACAGCCCTAGTACTGACAAAATGATTTGCAACGGTCGCTTTGTCACTCCCAGTGTAGACGGCCTCAAACTGTTGGTGTATTTCTGTCTTTTTTGTTTTTTTTTGGCTAGTAGAAGTTATGAATGGCCGGGA
>NW_015547649.1:50407-54366 GCF_001515605.1 Sinocyclocheilus anshuiensis
CAACTTCTGCAAAGATGAATTTTATTGATACTGATTTAATTTGTTTAGTAACAGCCTAAATGTATTATTATTATGATTGACTGATTAAATGTAAGAATTTGACTCAAACGATGATGTACACTTTTAGAAAAAAATGGCTTTATAAAGGTAAGAATTCCCATAAAAGTTAAAAATCAATTTAAAATTATTGGAAAAGATTAATTTCTATCACTGCTGTGAACTGACCACACAGAATATGAAGAATATCAAAAACTTTAAGAGCTTGTAACACTCCAAAGAGAAAGGAAAAATCGAAATCGCATCATATGACCCCTTTAAAGTTTCCAATTAGTTTGGCAAATGGTTAATGTGATAAATATCCTGTGAATGTGTAATTGATTACAAATGTAATAATAATTTAGTAAAGACCTGTGTATTATTATTATTTTTTTTTTTAAGTAGGGTCAAGTTGAATTGAATTTTTGTGGCAATCAACATTATGCCACATGTGCTGTATGAGCTTAAACTGCATTAAAAACTGAATTATTCCTTTAAAAATGATTAATCATTCTGCATGACTAGTCCTGTGATTAATGGTGGAAAAACTGTAGTAGTCTAGGGGCGTTTGCACTTACAGAGCCAAAGCCAGCAGACATTATTCATTTTCTGTGAGAGTTGTCAATGCCCTAGTAATAGAATTAAGCAGGATGTAAGGCCCTAATGTGTCATGATGATGTTTGCAATTTCTCTTTATGAAATATGTAGCTTAAGTTGTGCAAAAAATAGGGTGGTGTCAAAACAAATGGATTAAATTTCACCAACAATAAGATTGATCAGTCCTGAAAGCCATTTCAGAAAAGGAAACTGCATCTGCAGGGTAATGTCATAGAATGGCAGGTATTAATTTGCTCTTCTGCTGTCATTGTGACAAAATGGACACTTTGGGACTGTGTTCAAAGACCTATTGAACTGCCCTGTTGGCTACTGCCTACATCGGCTGCTGCCTTCAAAGTGCAGTAGATCATAAGCGACAAATAACAAAAACAAACTGAACATACAGCTGCAATCAGCAGGCTCCAAACACCGGTGACCCGTGTGAATGATTAGTCATCCAACTGATGTGTGTCTTATGATGGTTTGTACAGCAAAGTCCATCTTCGGTGATAGTCAGGAATTGATTAAATGACTACATCAGTACACACTGCTGTCAAAAGAGACAACTGACTTAGAAAGGAAATCACTCCCTCTCAGGGGCGTCGATGGGGGGAAAGGGTAAGAGAGTGCATAAGAAAAGATTACATCTATTTTTCTAATTTGTTTATCGTTGTTGGTATGAAAATCATAGAAAACTAAATGATCGATTGAACAAAATAATTAAACAACCCAATAATATGGATAACTACTTCTCCAAAACAACAAAAACAGAAATTGCTGATGGAGGACAGTTAATTGAGCAAAGTGTCACTCATTCAGAAGACGTAAAATCCCTCTGTGAGCCAATGACAGCCCCAAATTTGGAGCGGTTAGCCAAGCCTCCACAGGCAGCGCGCATCCTGAGCAAGATCTAGTTCACGGACCAAAAATATCTGCAAACTTTATTGGGGTTGGGCCATATCAACCATTATTTCCATTTCCATTTCCATTTATCCAATATAGTCCCACCCTTGAGCAGGTGTTTTGTTTCACGAGTCATGCATTTGGTTCAAGATGGACACATTTCAAGTGTCTGGATTTGGCAACTGGAAAACAAACGGGAAGCGTCGCCACTCAAATCAGCGGTGAACACACAAAGAGAGTTGATGAGAACAGAGAATATCTGAAAAAAACATGCAACACTGTGCTCTTCTGTTGTCGTTCCTGTATTGCTCTTTGTCATGATGAAACTGATGAATCATAATCTCTTAGAGGGCCACTCATAGCCAACTAATTGACCAGCTATTCAAAGAGAGAGATCATTATGTCCATAGCAAGCACCCAGAAAGGGTTGATTAATATCAAGTGATAAACCGGTCAAGTTAAAAGTTACATCATACAGAGAGCACATGAAGCCAGAATTTTTGCCCTTATTGCGGATGAAACGCATGACATAAGTAGGCATGAGCAAGCTGCAGTGGTTTTAAGATATCTTGACAGAGACCTCTCTGTACATGAATCATTCATCTGATTTTATCGGACTGACAGAACAGATGGTGAATCTCTGGCCCATCTTTTAAAGAATGTACTGACAAGTTTTAAGGTCATTGCACACAGATTTTCGCCCAAAATTTCCGGACGTTAAAAAATAAATATGACTTCACGCTGTGTCAGTCACGTTTACACACTGCCTCCGAAACTTTCATGCGTCATAAAAAAATTAGTAATGGGTTCGATTTTCCTGCGTTTTTCACATCCATAGCAAGCATTTTTAGAGGTGTTTTGACAATTCAGAGCGAACGCCAAAATCCAGAATGCCGTCTGACAATAAGTTGATCCACTTCATCTCACAGCACAAAGCACCGTAAAGATCCTTGCATACTGAGTTCACAGAAATTGGTGGTCTTCTTTTTAATATGTGGCTCCAGTAACGCTAGCAAAGCATCAAACTGAGCCACTGACATCATGAAGTAAACTTTGAATCACCCGTGATAATCCCGCTGCTCCTTAATCAGGAGGTGGAACTCTCCTTCCTCTCTATATCTCAGGATTGGATGGACCCAATATTTCCTTTCTTTTTATCTTTTTAAGAAGAGAGAGGACAACAAAATCATCCCCACTGCAATGGATTAATTAATACACTTCGGACTCAGTGTGCAAGGTTTCTGTGTGTGACAAATTTTTAAGATTACGAATATGAAAATTTCAGACTCAGTGGGCAAGTGTCACACCCCTTTGAAATGTTTTGTTGTCTTCATCCCTCATGTGCTCTGTGTGACCCAGTTTTCCCTCATGTTTGACTGTGTCATTTAGTTCAGGTGTGTGTCGTTAATTATCTAATCGTTATTATTATCGTTAATTATTTTCTTTTGTATATAGTTGTGTTCAGTCCTGTGTTCCCTCGTCCGGTCTATTAAGTCCCTATGTGTTGATCCTGCCTGTCCATCCTGTGTTTGCCCTATTGTGGAATATTAAAGACTATTTGTGTCTATCTTCATCTTCGTGCGTGAATCTCACCATAGCGTGACAGAAGACCGGACCCTAAAGTAAGAGTAAGCGGTGCCTTTTCCCCCCATTTTGTTTGTCGTTTTTTGAAAGTGTTTCTTTTTTTTCTCTCTCTCCCACCATGGATCACCTTGCCCTAGCCCGTAAAGACCTTCCCTTATTGGAGTATGCTGTTGAGTTCAGCCAGCTCGCTGTTCTAACAGCGTTGGACGACGCAACACTGAACTCACTGTTCTGGATCGGGAATAATTCCCATCGCCCCGTTGACCTCCCAGACACCACTGGACTGAGCTGGAGGGAGGCAATCATCCGGTGTCAGGAGAGTGTATAGCCCCGATTCGGAGGTTGTTCCCCTGTCACTGGCGCTCCCGGTGCTGGGAGTGGCCTTGTGGTGTGTGTGGGCAGCACACACCGTCCCTAATCCCCCTGAGCATCCTGAACTCCCGCCCAGCCTCCCTCTCCCACCCCATCAGTCCACCAGCTCCACTGGGCTCCCTCGTCCCTCCAGCTCCGCCTTGGTCTGACATCGACCATCCGCCCTGCCTCGGGACTCCACTCCTCCGGCTACACCTCATCCCTCTGGCTCTGTCAGGCTCCTCCTTCCCTCCGGCTCCACCTTGGTCCTCTGTCGCTCCAGCTCCACCGCGGCCTTCCGAATCACCGCCTCCGCCTTGGTCGCCTCAGCCATCTGCTCCGCCTTGGCCCTCCGGATCCTCCCTGTCACCCTGGCTCATCGGCTTTCCGTCTCTGCCTCGGGCTCCTCCACCTGCTCCGCCACCGTCGGTCGGCCCCCTGGAGTTGTCAGCCCTTCCTCCACCATGGCTCCTCCCTCTGTCGGCTCC
>NW_015547649.1:54517-65367 GCF_001515605.1 Sinocyclocheilus anshuiensis
TCCCGGGGGGCCGTCCTCCTCCTGAGCCGTCTGCCAAGTTCCCACCCGTGTCCCCCCCTCTGTTGTTCTATGGCGCGAGGACGCGCCTTCCAGGAGGGGGGCGATATGTCAGGATTATGGACAGGTTTTGTTGTGTTTGCCCTCCCCATGTGTTCCGTGTCCCAGTTAATTGACTGATTCCATGCACCTGTGTTCCCCTGATTGCCCTGTGTTTAAAAGTCCCAGTCGGTTCAGTTTGTATTTGTTGGGTCTACCCTCCGTTTTTGTTTCCGTTTTTTTCCCTCACCGGCGCCATCTGCTCTGCCTTGGCCCTCCGGATCCTCCCCGTCGCCCTGGCTCATCGGCTCTCCGTCTCCACCTCAGGCTCCGCCTCCACCTGCTCCGCCGCCGTCAGTCGGCCCCCTGGAGTCGTCAGCCTTTCCTCCACCTTGGCTCCTCCCTCCGTCGGCTCCACCGTGGGCCGCCATCATGGCTGTGGCCTGCGTCCCGCCTGGCTCCTCCTGCTCCAAGTCCCTCCTGTCTTCTCCCTAGCTCATCCCTCCATTGTCTTCACCCTGGACTCTGTTGGTTTTCCTCCTCCTGGGTGTCTGTCCTCCGCCGGAGCCTCCATATGTCTTGTCTGCCTGCCTTCCTGCCAGCCCTTTGCCATCCCTTGTCACCATCCCTTCTCCACTCCTTGTGTCCTCCTCCTAAGTCCCCCTCCATCCCTCCCTTTGTTGTCCCTGTGGTGCGAGGTCACGCCTTCCGGGAGGGGGGCGAACTGTCACAACCCATTGAACTGTTTTGTTGTCTTCATCCCTCATGTACTCTGTGTGACCCAGTTTTCCCTCATGTTTGATTGTATCATTTAGTTCAGGTGTGTGTCGTTAATTATCTTCATTTTATTCAGTATATAGTTGTGTTCAGTCCTGTGTTCCCTCGTCCGGGCTACTTAGTCCCTACATGTTGATCCTGCCTGTCCATCCTGTGTTTGCCCTATTGTGGAATATTAAAGACTATTTGCATCTATCTTCGCCTTCTTTGTGCGTGAATCTCACCGTAGCATGACAGCAAGGACCTTTAATCTTGATATCTGCAACTTGAGAGTGCAGTTTTACGATGGTGCGGCGAGTATGTGAGGGACCTACCGTGGTGTAGTTACACGCATTTTAAATCCACTGGCGATGTATGTACATTGTCACTCACATATCGTCAACCTTTGCATTGTGGATGTCTGTTGCAGCACTTCAGCTGAGAGTCAATGTTCAATCACTCTATAACTTCATCGTGTGGTCAAAACAACATGCTGTTTTTGAGTCTTTGCGAAAATTAAACAGTGACTTTTCTGGTAAATCTACTACAATGAAACCTTTTAGTGACACAATATCACTCACTGATGTTCACTTTTTGTTTCCTTGCATTTTGATGCAATGAGTTCTCATGCAGTACAATATACTAGGCAAAGCGCTACAGTCATTCACCATATATTATGCCACTGTAAAAAACTTAGCATCTGTCACGATCTCTGCTCTTTTAGCAATGAGGACTGATCACCACTTTCAGCAGCTTTGGGAGGTCACAGTCGAGTTGCAGACTAAACTCAGGACTATTACAAGGAGTTGAATTGCGGGGAACTGGACAACACTATTAATGAGATCCATGGGAAATTTTAGGAAAATTACATTAACACTTTAATTGCACTTAACATCCTCAGCTCTAGCACGTGCACCGAAGAAGATCTGACATTTATTTGTCATCACAATGGTTTTGAGAAGAGGACACGAGTGCAGAACTGTCACTTTTCAATGCTGTATGTTGACAGGACAAGCAAGTTTTGATAAACGATTATCACTGTTCAAAGAATCAAAGCTAGTCCACAGTCTAATAAATGCTGGTAACTTCTTTAAGCTATTCTGAACAGTGCCGATGAACAGTGCGTTGAGCAAAATAAATTTTTCTTGCTTGTGCCAACTGAAAACATATATAAGAAACAGGAGACTTTCAGACATTGCAGTACTTAACATTGAATGGGCGTTCATGTTTATGTAGATTTGGATAAGACAGCGAATTGCTTTGATGCCATATCTGGTGGACACCGTTTCGACCTTGATAGATTGTTTTGATATGAATAATTTCTTGATGCTGATTTTCTATAAAAATCCTCCCCAAAAAGCATAAAGAATGAATCACAATACATTTTAAGTATATATTTTTTCTTGCTTCAGCCCTCATCTTGAATGGATTATTTTCACTATGCTTTTTACAGTGAATCATTCCAAAGATATAAGACACAGTTATCTTGGAAGGCAGCATAACCATGCTTACCAAATACCACTGTCAAATATTCCTGTGTCCAGCGTTTACATATGTGGCAGAATTATTTATTATGCCCATAAATTGTACACAATAGCATCTTAGAGCTCTATGTGCTATTCAATGCAACACTATACACAAGCTTTCCATGTTACTCTGTAGAAGTTCTACAAATACTCTGACTGTGTTTGTTCACTCTTTGAAAAATGTTTGTTTAGCTGTCATGTTTTGGCAAAGTTCTGTGTATCACTGTGAAAACTAACAGTGGCCGACACGGTAACACTTTATTTCGATAGTCCACTTTAGACATTCTATTAACAGCAAGTAACTTTGCAACTACATGTCAACTAGCAGTTAGTAGAGTATTAATAGACTGTCTGCTTAATATCTTCTAACACTTTCTCTGTCAATTTATTCTACTAACCCTAAACCTACCCTAACAGTATACTATGAGAGTTAGTAGACATGTAGTTGCAAATTAATGAGAATTAGTTGACATGTAGTTGACATGTAGTTACAAAGTTACTTATAGTTAGTAGAATGTCTAAAGTGGACTATCGAAATAAAGTGTAACCGCCAACACTAGCATATTCCGCATTGTGGAATATCAATTCCAAATGACAAAAACCCCATTGATCTCCCAGTGAGGATTCAATAGCCAGGCACACAGCACACAGTATGCACAAGGAAGAGAATGAATACTCATCTAGCACAGTTCTGTTCACTCCACACCCTCATACACCATCCTCCCATTTGCTTCTAGCCAGTCATGTCTCTCACAATGTGTTCATTTGAAAAGCATACTGTTCCCCCCATAAAGTAAAGGAGAGGGGAATGCTTTGAGCAATCACTTGAGGATGCTCTAGTGTGATAATAATGCATTATGACAGAGAGGAGCTCCATCTCCAATCAGAGCATGGCAGAGACCCCCAAAGCCCTGATGTGGATGACTCAGCCATACACTGCTTCACCTGAGCAGAGCCACAGAGCCCCCAGTTTGCCAGACACACAGCTGATTAGCTCCAAACCACTCTCAACAAAAGTGGACTCTAAATGCCAAAAAAGGTGTTTTTGGAATAATTATGTTTTTTATGTTTTTGAAAGTCTTTTATGGTCACCAAGTCTCCAATTATTTGATTAAAATACAGTAAAAACAGTAATATTGTGAACTATTATTTCAATTTCGATTGTAATATATTTTAAAATGTAATTTATTCCTGTGTTTCACATTCTGCTTTGGTTTCTGTTCCTGTTTTTCGTTCCTGAGTTGTTTTGTTCTCTTGGTTTCCTTTGCTAGTTTGTTTCAATGGTTACTAATTAGTTTCAGATGTGTCTTGTTGAGTTTATCATTTTCCTGTGTATTTATGCTCTCAGTTTCATTAGTTCCTGGTTTATTTCCTGCATGTTTTGTTTAGTTTTGCTTGTTTAATAAAGTGAAAGTTGCTAATAGATCCTCCTCACTTCTCCTTGCCTGCCTAGCTGTAACAGCGGACCCAGAAATGAAGAATGGATCTAGTAGCCATCTGTCTCCTCCTTCTGACCCAGAATGATCACTCGAGCCAGATCACAGAATGCTCACAAGAAACACACCAGAGACTTTTTGTAACTTGCCCATCAGCCCCACTTTCCAGATCAGTTACAATGGACAATAAACACTTAAAAACCAAAATCCCTTTTCTCAAGAATACTCCCCAAGGAAAATTAATTGATTTAGTCAAGCTAGTGCTCATAACGAGTTGATCCTCTTTCACCATGGACGATGACATTTGACTGCCAATCATGGACCTAGAGCCTGAGCCATGCCGACCATGGACCCAGAGCTAGAGTCCATGTGTGCCAAGGACCATCTGCCTTTAAAAAGTTCCACCCTGGAGCTAGATCCTGAAACTCCATTCATCCCACAGCCTGGGCCTGATGCTACATGTTTCTCAGAGCTAGAGTTAGCCCCCATGGCTGTCCTGTAAGTAGTACTAATCCAGCTCGACATCCTGGAGTGCAAGTCCCACCCTGGTTTATTGGACTCCCTGGTTTTTCCTGGCCCTTCCTGCTCCGCTGGTCCCACCTAATCTCCAAGCTTCTTTGTCTCCGTTGGCTCCATCTAGTTCTTTGGCTCTACCCCTCCCCAGCTCCAGGCAGCCCAGTCCGCAGCTACTCCAGCTAATCACTGTCTTCAGGATTACTAGAAAACTACAGGCATGTGAGTTTTATCAGGGTTGGAGTTAAACTCTGCAAGACAGTGGCCCTCCAGAGCTTGCCCATCCCTGGCTTACACGTCGGATTCTCCGCTCTACCTCAGGCCTCCAAGGCCAGGACTCCACCTCAGCCTCTCTCCCTCATCTACTCTGTGGCTCTGCCGGGCTCCCATGCCTCTGGCTCTGCCTTGGTCAGACATCACCCTGGTTCCACCACGGGCTTTCAGGCTTTGAGCTACACCTCAGACCTCCACTGCTTTGGCTCCACCGGGCTCCTCCTTTCCTCCAACTACACCACTGTCCTCGCTCTGCATCGCAACCGGCTCCGCCTCAGCTCTGCCTTGGCCCTCCAGACCATTGGCATCAGCCTGGGTCTTCAGCTTCGCCTGGGTGTCCACATCAGTTGGTTTGGTTCTCTCCTTTCGGCTCCACCATGGACTATTGGCTGCGGAAAATTCATCTTTGCATCACAGGAATAAATTGCATTTGAAAATATTAAAGTTTAAACCGTAAACAGTGACCATAAATACACTAGGCTGGATAGAGAAAGTTCAAAATGATTCTAGCAATTCAAAATTTCCATAATGTATTTGTTCAGATCATACAATTGTTATTACAGTATAACATAATAATTTCTCTCAAAATATATTATAAACAATAAATTAAGCTTGTAATCACTAAAATGAAAAAAGAAAAAAAAAACTCCAGGATGCCATTGTGTGTGGAGTTTACATGTTGTGCATTCATTCAGGTTCTCTGGTTACTCCCACAGTCCAAAGACATGCATTAAATTGCCCGTAAGACAATAAATTGCATACAGGAGGGAGTGTGTGTGTGAGTCTATGATGGCCTTTCCTGTTTTCCTGCCTATGTCCTGTGATGCTGGGATAGACCCTATGGCAAGTGTTTTGGAGAATGAATGGATGGATTTATTTGTTACCATAACTGAGCTTCTATCAAAAATAAATATTAAATAATTGCAATGCTTTGTTCATAGTTGAAATTAGGTCTGATCATTTAAAGTTTATGTCAGTCAGTAACTGGCGGCAACTATATAAATAAATGTAGCTCTGTAATTAAATTCTACCAAATTCTACTCTACAAAATATAACACAGATTCTTTTTCATAATGCACTCCAGATAAATGCAGTATCTTCTTACATAGCAAGGCCTACCTGTACATTCATTCAAACTTCAAATCCCTTTTAAAACTGCACAAGTACTGTATTCATATTACAGAAAGTTGACTGTATATCCTTCAGGTTTGAAACTTCTCTTCAAACCACATAAAGGAACATAAAACTGACCTTCAGACTATTTGAAACATTCAGACAAGTCTTTGTCAAGCAAAAATCTTGATATACTTTATTTTCATAGTTGACCATTGATGTCTTTATTTTTTGTTGATGCCATTTTAATAAAGCAATAAACCACAGAGACTGATTTATCTCAATTTTACCATTTAAGGACGTTTAAGAATAACCCTTTATCCATTACTTTAACACTTTTAGAGCTTACAACTTCCATGAAGTCTATTGGTCACTTGGCCCTTTAACATCAGACTTAAAAAAGACCTGAAGACTGCTGTTTTATGATATTTTTTAACACATCACTAAACCTGTTGGTCACACTTCATTTTAGGTGGCCTTAACCTTTTGATACAATATAATTGTTATGAACACTGCAATTACATTTAAAGTGTTTGTATTTAATTAACATTTAATGCAAGTACTTTACACCTAACTGTAACCCAAACCTTACCCTGTAACTCTTATAATCCTACCCCTACCCTACCATTACTCCTAAATCTAACCATACCTCAACCCATTAGCAGCAAATTTTCCAGAACAGCATATAAATCCAGTTTAATGTTGGTACATAGTATTAAAGGCCACCTAATAAAAAAGTAAGACCATGCAGATTTCTTAAAAGAAAATCATTTTTGAGTAGAACTGCAATCCTATTGAATGTGACATTCCATGATAGCCATATAAAGAGGTTTATCAGTATGTGCATCAGTGATGTATTTAACAGTAGTTTTGGGATTGCGTACAGCATGGCCAGACTGCCGTCGAGAAGTTGCAGTTGTTTCATGTGCACTGAAACAGCAGGCCCTGCAATTTTTCATTGTCAAACAGAAGGCCGTAGAAGCGCGTCATTGTGATCACAGACAGAGCTGGACTGAGCTGCAAACAAAAGCAGATTTCAAAAGATCATTCAACACAGCAAAGCCTTTGACAATGTTGGCCTTGTGCACGGGACTCCACTGGAAGAATCCATCGAGGACACCATGTGAAACACCAGGATGAAAAGTGTTTTTTAGCTATTTGTCCCCGAGGCCCGAACGGGCAGAGTTTAGTCTAGCATGAGACAGCAGAGGGTGAGCAGCCCAGTTTTCACACACTAAAGGTGATGAGGGGCACTAAAATACTAAGCCGGAAATTGTAGAAGTGGAAACCATCACGCACGCAGTATGTTCAAGACCAGCTACCGGCATGAGGTGCGCAAGGAGAAGTACGAGCGCACCGATGTCTTTGAGGAGCCCATCAGCCCAGAGATGGAGTCGGCTCCGGCCGGCGGGCCCTCGACAGTCAAGGGCTGGGAGAGCCTCCAGGAACTAAACAGCCGCTTTGCGCGTTACATCAACCGAGCGCGTGTGCTGGAGCAGCGCAATGCTGTGTTCCGCAAACAGCTGGAGACTCTTCAGCGCATGGAGGAGGCGCCAGGGCTGGAGGAGGTCTTTAGCGAGCAGATCAGCGTCAACAGACAGCGCACCCGGGAGCTGCTGTCGGACCGAGCCAAGCTGGAGAGAGAACTCAAAGATGCAGAACGCATGCTGGATGAGTACAACAGCAGGTTAGACAATGCCATAGAAGTATAAGGTTAAGGTTAAACGCTAACATCTTATCCAGAGAGCAGGGTGGCCTAAATAATGCAAACATATAGCCATCGTGTCATTAAATAGATTGAGCACAAGAACATTTAATTATAGCAGACAATATTCAAGCATCTACTTAAACAGGAAGAAAGATGTAAATAAGTACCATTTAGGGGCTGGTTTACCTGAAATAGATTATACCATATTAACAGACAACAGAACAAAAAAGCTGGTGCAGCAAAAATACAGATGATTTCACAGACAATTGACAGCTGTTCTGCTTGTGGTAGTTTACATGCTCCTAATTGTCTTAAAACTCTTAGATTTGATGCCACTAACCTGGCAAACTTTGGCAAGTCCAGTTCTTCCTCAAAGGTACTCAGTGATGCAGTGAGAAAACTTTAGTCTTACAGGCATTGAGAAATCGTTCCAATTAAAAAACTGAAATTATGTAAAGTCAGTCAACCAGAGCACTTAAAGTTTGTGTAATATGCATCAGATCATCAAGAAATAGACGGGGCATTTAAGTAGCATGTTTTTATAATTGCATTTTTTGTCTCACAATTCAGCCTTTTCTTGTTATAAACTCACAATTCAATCTCTCTATCGAATTGAACACAATATAAAATCTAAATTGAGTTATAAACTTACAATCATTAGTTAAGATCTCATAACTGTGACTTTATATCTGGCAATTCAGACTTTTTTCTCAGAATTGTGATGATCTGAATTATGAGATTAAATGTCGCAACTACCTTATGTTTTATCCCATGGTGAAAATATCATAGTTATGGCATGACTATTTTAGTCCTAGAAAAACATTCCTATCACCCAAACCAATATTAGGATTATGGTTAGGATAGAGGTTTGGCATTTACAATATTCGTAACAGCTGAATTATTAATTAGTAATGAACTTTTTCACAGGTCAAGGGTGTTGTAATTGAGAATTGGTCATGTTTAGATGTTTTAAAACACCAAAGAAACCACTGAACTATGGTCAAAAGAAATCACAGCAGGCTCCACTGATCGAAGCAGCATAGAGCAGATCAATAACGCTCCTTATAACTAATGAAGAGCCTTGAAATGAAAACCTTGAACATGCATGACGAACTGTGCTTGAAACGCTCTCTGTTGTCCACAGATACAGAAATGAATGTGAATATCAAGAGCAGCTGCGGCATACGCTGGAACAGCTCAATAAGGTACCAATAAACTGTGCCGTTCTCTGACCTGCAATTTCTCAGGCAATTTATAAAGCAATAATCCACAAGAGATTATGCTTTTTAGTAACATAACCACAGGCAAGGGCTGCTCTTAGGCTCAGCACCAGGTGAACCACCTCAAACCAGTGCTAAAATCAACATAACACAGACTCAAGGACTTATCATTCTTTTATAAATGCAATACTGTAAGCTACTCGAGGCCTTTAAGCTACTACTTTTGCCAGAAACATACTCTATGCAAGTCCTTTCAAATTCAAATGCTTTTAGCTATTCCTAAACTTAAATCTGTGTGTTGGTACAGTTTGTTTTGCAACAATATGCATTCTCAGACAAATCAAAAGAGGTACTATAGCAGACATTTGTTTCAAAATGTCGTCTTCAGTCTACTACTGTACTGGATGTTTTGAACAAGTTGTGAAACTGGTAGCTACTCAGATAATAGCACATTTTATTGGCACAGATATTTAAAGGCAACTCTGTCACTCCCTTGAGTTTTGGGGATTGCTAGCGTGATAACTAATGCATGACACTTATGTTGCTGGCAGCCATCTGTGTTTGAGTCACGTACTGTATGTTTCTGGTTTAAGATCAACCCTTACTTGTGGTGAAGTCACTAATGCATACCATGGAGTGCTTCATTGCTTTAAAAATCCACCACTGTTTATCTGCTCGAGTGCAATGTAACAGGGCTAACGGGAGCATGAGAAAGGAAAATGCACTACCGCTGTTAATTTTTCCAGAGAAAGTCTCTCACAGCAACACGATTATGAGTCCATTTGCTCTTGTGGTTACAGGAAGCCGACACGGTTCTATTGAGAAACCTTGATTATCAAATCCAGCTGCAGTTCCTGCAAGATGACGTCAACGCCACCAAAGAGAGGTACAAAAAGGTAGGAGGTGAACACAACTCCTATTTTCTATCTTTTCGAGTAGCTTCTCGAAAGCTCTTCTGCGAAATTGTCATCTGGTAGCAGAAGTGTACACTGAATGGCAAACCACGGTAAATACACTTACTAAAAGCATTTGACACAAGTGATGTTTTAAAGTGTACACTTGTGGATGCTTTTCATGTAATGGAAAAATAATTGGAAAGGACAGCAATTACACTTTTAAAAAAAGATCACACCATCTCCCTTGCACACTCTGAGTCAACATGAAGTAAAAAATGGCCCTATTTAATTTTTACTGCATGTTTTGTTGTTATTGCTAACAATTAATCACAGCAGTTAATCCAAATATATTAATTCATTCATTCATTCATTCATCACCTGCTTCCATTTTTAAATGTAATGGCCACTTTTCACAATTCAGTTCATAATAGATGAAACCGAGTTTTGTGTTACATTTTCAGTAACACTTTAGTTTAGGGATCAATTCTCACTTTTAAAGTTGCTTATTAGCATTCATATTACTAGCAGTAGTATAATGTAACAAAGTAATAATTATTCATTACAAGTATTTTTGGGAGTAGCTGTACTTTACTTCTGTCAGCTTTCACTTTTACTCCAGTATAGCTACATTTCCTAATTAAAATGTATACTTTTACTCCGATACATTTCCCTGAAGCATATTAATTACTCACTACAAAATAAAGTCGGAAGAAGACAAAGAACACTCAAAATTCAAGGCATTCTAAATTGTAGATGGTAAAAATCCCTCTGTATGTTTTTTCTATTTATATAATTTAATATAGATAATCTATATCACACAAAGGGTGCAGTTTTTTCTCCAGATATCAGCATGATAACAAATGTAATAATCATTTTATACAACTTTAATAACGTTGGCATTAAGTGACTTACATTTTAGAGACAATATTGCCTGTTTTTTGCTCAATTTTGCCAACAAAAATCGGCAACGGGCAGTGTTTACTTATTGAATGAATCAGCTTTTTGAACGAATCGGTTGAATGAATGATTCAGTGATTCACGCATTAAAGGGGTCATCTGATGTGATTTCAAGTTTTCCTTTCTCTTAGGAGTGTTACAAGCTGTTTGTGAATAGATAAGATCCCTAAAGTTGCAAAGCCTAAAGTCTCAAACCCAAAGAGATATTCTATTTAAAAGTTAAGACTCGTCACGCCCTCCTAAAACGCCTCATTTAAACACGCCCCCACATATCTACGTCACTGTGTGGGAAGATTTGCATAACACCGCTCAAATGCTCACGCAAAGAAAGAAGGCGTAACTCTGATTCTCGCTGTAGTATTGTTGTTGTCGCCGCCGCCATGTCGTGAAGGCGCTGTGTGTTTCGTTGTGAAAGC
>NW_015547649.1:66017-66252 GCF_001515605.1 Sinocyclocheilus anshuiensis
TTGGCCTTCCAAAAGGGGACACGACTAGAAATCAGTGGTTAAGTTGTATTTACAGCACTGTTCCAGAACAGTTCAAACCAAATATTTGTGTTTGTGCAACGCATTTTACGGAGGACTGTTTCCTGAACCTACAGTGCCGGCTGTTCTGACTCACAGCCTATAAGTATGTTTTCATACTCAATTCAAAAACATGAAAACCCATTATAAACGAGGCATTCGTTGCATCCAGTGGGGA
>NW_015547649.1:66717-69555 GCF_001515605.1 Sinocyclocheilus anshuiensis
AGACTTTAGTCTTTGCAACTTTACAGATCTTCTTTATGCACCAAGAGCTTGTAACACTCCAAAGAGAAAGGAAAAATTGAAATCGCATCATATGACCCCTTTAAAGAATTTGCCACTGATGATTCAAACACGAGTTTTGAGCAGTGTAGAGTAGCGCTTGTTGTTTGTCGTTTCTCCGATCACAAATGCAGACATGGTTTTATGTTTACGTGGCGCGATGCAATGCAACGCGTAAAAAGACAGTATAAGTCATTATAATCCGTAATTATGTCCCCACTGGATGCAACAAATGCCTCGTTTATAATGGGTTTTATTGGTTTTGTCTCATCGCGCCGGGACACGGCATCACAGTATGGTAAGGGGCGTAACATTTCCGTCACACGCTTGAGGTATTCAGCCAATCACAACGCACTGGCTAGCTGGCCAATCAGAGCTCACCTCGCTTTTCAGAAAGATGAGCTTTGCAAAAATCGACGCATTTCAGAAAGGCGGGGCATAGAGGAGAAATGTACAGTATGTGGAAAATAATGTGTTTTTTTAACCTTAAACCGCATAAACACATTTCATTACACCAAATACACAAAATAATGTTATTTTTTAGCAGCATCTTATGACCCCTTTAACACAGTCAAATGCTTTGTTCCTGAATGAATCAGCCATTTGAATGAATCGGTTAAATCTCAATGACTCACTCATTAGCAGTCACTTGCTGCCACCTACTAGCAGTTTAATTTTTCATTTTGACTATTTTTTCATGTTTTCAAATATCATTTGAAGAACTAATCATTTAAAATATCAGTATTCAGTGTTTTATGTTTAAAAAGGAGCATTATTTATGTTACATTTGTAACATTTTGTAACTTTATTTGCTCATTTTCCATTTTGCATTTACTTGTGTTTTTACTTTCAATACTTCAGTATGTTAAATATATTATATTAAGTATGTTTATTATAATATACTACTTTTCATACTTAAGTACAATAAATATCACATACTTTAAGACTTTTACTCAAGTAATATTCTAAACGGTGACTTCAGCTTCTACCAAAGTCATTTTCTGGTAAGATATCTGTAACTTTTACTCAAGTGTGGCTTTCAAGTACTTAATCCACCACTGATTACTAGCATATTGGCTGTGTATTAGTACTTATAAGTACATATTAATGCCTTATTCTGCATAACCATATTCTACATCCCTTAATCCTACCCCATACCTAAACTTAACAACTAACTATGAATAAACAGCAAATTAGGAGTTTATTGAGGCAAAAGTTAGTTTTAACTAGTTATTAGTTAGTTAAAAAACGTGGGACCCTTTGTTTTCTCATTGAATATCCTCATATTCCTCATTTTCTTATATATTCTCAGAAAAACAGTGCATTATGGATGTTGTTGAGAGGTGTGTTTTTGTGCTGAGCTTACATTTGTTCACCCAGATGACAAAATTTGGCACTGGACCATCTTTTAAATGTGATGTCAGCAGTGTTTTTCTGAGCCATATGGTGACAGGCCATTGTGTGCTCCTGCATTATGTTTAATCAGCACTGCTGTACATCACATTCAGCGCCTGAGTGCCAGAAGTTTCTCATCAACATGTACATTATTTCAGAAGCTAGAACAGCAGCTGGAAGCACAAAAACACTCTCCAACACAAACATAGATATATGACAAAGCATCGTAAGCTTAAGTACATCGTAGACCCATTGAAACCAATGGAGCTACGATCAACTTAAGCCTATGATGCTTTTGGGAAATGCAGCCCAGATGTTTTTTATGCAGTCATGCATATACTGTCTAAAGGCGCTGACTCGGTTAATCATTCACTGTTTACAGTGCGTGAATATCACTATGTAACGTTCGGCCCTATAGGTCGAATTTACAATTGTTAAAATGGGGTCAGATTATACTGTGTGAGAACTTTGAGCGTTTAAAAAGATGAGACAGACAACAATGTTAAAAGTGAAAATCAAATATATATTTACAATATTCACAGTGGACATAAAACAACACAGAAAAACTAGAAATCCTAGGCTGTTAAAAGCACAGAGTCTTTCAGTTCCATACCATTAAAACAGTCCCAATGTGAATGTGAGAAGTGTCCACCGGTGTATATACAATCCAAAGAGAGTGATAATCCAATAAAGTGAGATTCTGGAATGGTAAATCCACAAAGGTAACTCCTCAATCCAGACTTTGGTCAAAGACCCTGATTGTTTGGCATGCTGCTTGCTTTATACTGGTTTACTTCCTTATTCCTGTCATGTGATTGATCACATGCCGTGATTTGCCGTGATGACGCGCGTCGTCCGAAGATGGTCCTCGAGAGGATTTCGCCACCTTCGTGGAGTTGACTCTGGCAAGAAACGGATCGCCATCAACCACCTGCCCCGTGGATGATCTCGCCAGATCCACTCCAGACCCAGTGCCCAGCCCACCATCTCCCCACGGTGCAGAGCATCAGCCCGAGCCCACCGATGATGGAGAGTCCATCACCGCCGCGATCAATGAGCCAGTGCAATGCCGAGCGACTGAGTGGAGGATCGCCCCGGATGTGGAGCCCCACCCATCAGACCAGGTGCGAGAGCCGGCGACAGTGCCCACCGCGAGGGAGCAAGCCGTGGACGGTGAGAGCGCGGAGTGGAGCTCCGCCCACTGCACTGCGGCTGAGGATGAGCTAATTATACATCTGGGACTGCTGGACTTAGAACCTCCCGCCAGCTCCATCTTGGTCCTCAGTCGCTCCGGCTCTGCCTCGGTCGCCAGAGCCCTCGGCTCCACCCTGGCCCTCCGGGTCCTCGGCATCCCCCTGGCTCGTTGGCTCTCCGTCTCCGCATCGG
>NW_015547649.1:69621-77481 GCF_001515605.1 Sinocyclocheilus anshuiensis
CTTTCCGGGAGGGGGGCGATATGTCAGGGTCATGGACCTGGTTTGTTGTGTTTTGCCCCTGTTACTGTTCCTGTGTTCCCTTATTTGGTCGTGTTCCTGTCCTCATTTAGTTTGATTACTGTATTATTCCATGCACCTGTGTTCCCCTGATTGCCCTGTGTTTATAAGCCCAGTCTGTTCAGTTTGGTTTTGTCGGGTCTACTTGTTGGATGTCATGTGTTTCCCGTGTTCCTGTTGTGGATTATCCCCTGTGATTCAAGTATTAAAGACTATTGAACGTTTTCCGCATCTCCATCGTTCCTCCCACAGCAAATCGTGACACAAACACACACACAAAACACTTAAAATTTAATTTTTGTAAATCTAGTGTTCATTTGCTGTGTGGCCTCGCAATTTGCTGTGCAATTATAGCCAGCTGATAAGTGACTGGTCTTTGTGTGAATATCCACAAAACTGGAGGACTTTCTGTATACTGTATATAAGTGGTAGGCTATTTTAGAAAGGTTCATTTAAAAGATGAAAGGAAGAATTAGGGAGAATCAATAAATTATGAATACTGTATTTGTATTCAATACAATTGTATTATTGTATTTCTAGCTATAGTGTGAATAATATGCAATCACAAAATCAATAAAAAAGTAACTGTAGTGTGATTTTGAGTATTTTAAAAGGTAATATAATCTAATTACAAGCACTTAATATTTGGAATCTGATTATGTAATCCAGATTACATGTAATCATTTACTACCCAGCACTGATGATAGGGTGCCATCCCAGTGTCAGTTTTGTGTAATTATTTCATAAAAGTGTACAATTAAAATATTTTGCTATACATCTTAATTAGAATGTTCAGATCAGAAGTGCTTGTCTTTTTTGCTGAGAGGTCTTAATCAAGCCAAATCTCAGTTGGACCAGGTTTGTGGGGGAGTACGGAGCACAAACTAGTGCAGAGTTAGTTGTAACACACATGGTTTAAATTTCCACACATGCTAGCATAACAAAATTATGGTATTTACTAGTTGCCATATCAACACTATATAGAGTTCAAATCTTTTGAAGATATCAATGAACATTTATTTAACCATAGCAAAAGTAAATTTCTGACTGAAGTAAAAAAAATGATCTCAATTTTTAGTATTAATTTAAAATGAGACAATTCTGCTATTATTTAATCTCCAATCTGTTATTCATCAGTTTAGATCAGTTTTTTAATGCTTCGATAACTAGCAGAAGTCATTAACCAGTTTTAAATTCCAGTTGCGCAGATGAGAAACGTGGTAACACTGTTACAATGTGCCCCGCTGTCATTAAACTATGCTATTCTATGACATTAGCGATATAATTTACACTATTTACTTTTATGAATTTCAATGAGAAACAGGTGAATAAAGACTGACAGTCAATGTTTAATGTTCAGAGATTATTATTTTTAGTTTTTAGTTCTTTAAAAAATAAATAGAAAATAAATCCCATTGTTTTATTTGAAAAAGTTAATTTTATTTTATTGACAAAATATTTTAGTTTGTCTTATATATTTTTTTCATTAGACCAGATAACATTTGAAGCGGTCATATGGTCATGTTACAACGTGCCCCTCAGATGTTACAATGTACCCCACCTACGGGGCATGTTGTCACATTTCACTTCCATTCTTTTGGGGTAAATAAAAAACATATAGGCCTGTAATTAAGTAACAACGTGACATATTTGTACTAGACAAGTGTGAAATTAATGCGGATAAAAAACTATACTCTGAACCCCATGTGGACTTACACAAACTGAGAAAGTCAAAAGGTATTAGATTGTGCCCGCTCTCCCCTACACAGTGAATATCATAAGTTTTTTCCACCACAATATCATGGCTATTTCTGTAGCTGTTTCACGTTTTGGTTAAATTAGTGGCTAATTTGTATGACTTAGTACAATCTTATTCATACGTTTTTGTACAGTGCTTGTGCCCCGATGAATGATATGTTTCCTGTGGTTCCCCTGCTGTGTTGACACCTGTGTGAACTTGACTTCATATATTAATCACCTGCAGATGATTAAAGGGCTTAGAAAGGTGAAGTAATTTATTTTTAATGAAAGATCAAGCACAGTTGTTCTCAACTGGTTTTGAGATCCTGTCAGGACAGAACCGCTGATCTAGCATCATGTTTGCACTTCAGTCAAATGTAGTTTATTTAATTATATATATATATATATATATATATATATATAACCATCTGTTAGGGCACAACATTTTACTTTTTATTGTTCCCACAATCGCAGTGAAGCAAGGAAAGCATCCTGTAAACTCCTGGTGTGCAGGTCTCCTCTGTAATGAAATTGACCTTTCAACAGTCTCCGGCTCTCATCACGTCCACCTCCATTGATTCCTGTCTCTTGTGTTTGTTTTCTCCACAGAACCTCACTGAAATCCAGACGTATCTAAACATCCTGCACCAGATCAACCAGACTATTCCCCTCATGGCGAGCGCGTCCGTCTCGAAGGTAGGGTGACCTTGTGGCTCACAGCGCCTCGGGCCCTTGCTGACTCTCCGGGTGTCACATGCAATAAGAATTGTGCGGCGGTGGTGCCAGTGAAATTAGCGCGGCGCTCTGAATGTGCCCTGAGTGATCAGTCTCCCTGAGCGATGACACCCTTTATCTTCCTGCTTCTCACACGCTTCCTCACAGACACACTGTATGAGTGCATGTCTCACGTCTGTACTGCAGGGACCTAGAGGAAAGATCACTGTGTTCATGTATGCTTTGCTTTTTGGGATGTGTTTTTATGTAATTTGTTGTGTTTGTTCATATTTCAAAGGGGTCATGAACTGCCTTAGTTTTTTTATTTTGCACTGACCACTTACAATGTTATCAAGATTTTTGCATCAAAAAACATCATAATTTAGAAGTAATAGGCTATTAGAAGGAAGGCAATGCAAAGACTGTTTTTCCACAGTTTGGCACTGAACAGCGTCTTGTTGTTGGAGCATCTTTATCGTTTGGTTTCTCTGTAGACTTGCATTCGCGAATCGGTGGGCGGGGCTAAACAGGCAGCAATGTAGAATCGGTGGTCAGGGCTAAACAGGCAGGAATGTAGAATCGGTGGGGGGGGCTAAACATGCAGCGGTGTAGAATCGGTGGTCGGGGCTAAACAGGCAGGGATGTAGAATCGGTGGGAGTTCATGACCATGAACCTCAAGAAATTCATTGGGCGGGGCTACACAGGCAGTGATCTGTGAGGAGGCGGTGCTTATCAACACTATTACATTATAGAGTGGCACATTCCGCAAGCTGTCATTTTTGCAGACTGGCTTCAATATAAGCTGTTTTTAAACTAACGAGAAAGATTTTAGTTCTGAAACTTACAGGATGTTTTTATAGCAAAATTACCTCTTATATGTCAAAAGATCAAGGGAATTTTGGTTTCTCAGTTCATGACCCCTTTAAGTGAAGCAAAGCAAACTTTGCAGCAGTCACTATTAGTAGTCAGGAGATATGAGGTGGGCATACATACATGAAAATGTATTTAAACTAAAAATGCAAAATGCTGTGTGGAAAAAATTTATTTATATACAAATACAGTATTTTGTATTTTGAAAATACACAAAATACATGTGAAATTGGCCATCGTATTCAAGTATCCCTTTAGGCTGAACTCTATCTGGACCTATTCTGAATGCAAAATTAAAAAAAAACACAGAGATTGGAGAACAATATATCCCCATGTCATTTCACAGAATTATACAAAGGCATACACATCAAGTATAAAAGCCTTGTCCGTTTAGGGAGGAGCGTATGCAGTCAGCAGGTCCGTGCCGTAGAGCCAGGTGAAAGTATAAACAAGGCTTCAACTGCACAAAACGCTTCCACTATGAGAGAAAGCGGCGAGTTGATTCCGCGGCAAGCGGCCTGATAGTTCACCCAAAAATGAAAATTACCCCATGATTTACTCACCCTCAAGCCATCCAATAGGTGTGTATGATTTTCTTCTTTCAGATGAATACAATCAGAGTTATATTAAGAAATGTCCTAGTTCTTCCAAGTTTTATAAAGGCAGTGAATGGGGGTAGAGATTTTGAAGCCCAAAAATGTGAACAAATCCATCATAAAAAGTGTCCCACACGGCTCCAGTGGGTTAATAAAGGCATTCTGAAGTGAATTGATGTGTTTAAGAAAAATATCCATATTTAAAACCTTATAACCCATAATCTCTAACTTCCGCTAATTGTCACATGCACGTTTACTAGAGAGTGGCGTTCCAGCGGATGACGTTGGAGTAGCGTAAGCTCCAGTAAGAGGTGATGAACGCAGAAGCACAGAGGAGAGAGCTGAACAAAACACCGGTCACAAATTAGAAGTACAAAATGAGGATTTGCAAAGAAAAATGTTGGAGGATTTCAATATAAGCCAAGAGGAGACGAGACTCCCAGTCTGTCACAAGACAAGCATATTCTCACAGGAGCTCGCACTACTTTCTACGTCACCTGCTGGAACGCCACTCTCTTGTGAACACAGTACAACAGTTAGCGGAAGCTAGAGATTACGGTTTATTAAGTTGTAAATATGGATATTTTTCTTACACAAGTGCATTGATTTGCTTCAGAAGGCCTTTATTAACCCACTAGAGCTGTGTGGAGCACTTTTTATGATGAATGGATGCACTTTTTTTTCAAATCTCCCCATTCAATGCCATTATAAAGCTTTGAGGAGACATTTTTTAATATAACTCTGATTGTATTCGTCTGAAAGAAGAAATTCATATACACCTAGGATGGCTTGAGGGTGAGTAAATCATGGGGTAATTTTCATTTTTGGGTGAACTATACCTTTAAGTCAAAAGTATAGGCCTACTTGTCAGAGTTCCACTCCATCTCGGAGCGCACGCTCAAAAAACTGCCTGCCAACGTGCGAGTGTAAATCTGAATTTCCTTTCGTGGCATACTGCATCAAGTAAATCACACTCTATTACTCATTCGCCTGTGCCTCTTTTTCCACTCCAACGTTCCAATAATTCCTGCCCACTATAAACTGCATGGATATTTTTTGCTTACCCCGATAGGCTTATCTACATAAACAATTTAGAAAAAGTTAAATCGATTGACACAGCACGATATGTATTGTCATATCACCCAGCCCTTACATGCAGTAATGCTTTAAAGGGGTCATCGAATGCAAAATTAACTTTTACATGTTGTTTGAACTGAACTGTGTCTTGGCAGTGTGTGTACACAACCACCCTATAATGGTAAAAATCCACCCAGTGTTCTTTTTTTTTTAAATATTGATAAATCATGACCCTTTTCTAAAATCAAGCCATTCTCTTGGCTGTGTGACGTTACACAGACCCAGGCCCCTCCCACGATTGTTGATTGACACTGCTGTTTTACCTTAGACCCGCCCTGATGAGCTGTAAACCGTCCGCCATTTTTTGGATGCCAGAGCAGGTGTAGCACCCTTTTCTGGGTACTCAAAGCGCTTTACATGAAAGCGGGGGAATCTCCTCATCCACCACCAGTGTGCAGCATCCACCTGGATGATGCGACGGCAGCCATAGTCCGCCAGAACGCCCACCACACACCAGCTTACTGGTGTAGAGGAGACAGAGTGATGAAGCCAATCAGTGTATGGGGATGATTAGGAGGCCATGATGGTCAGAGGCCAATGGGCAAATTTGGGATTTTTAATGACCACAGAGAGTCAGGACCTCGGTTTAACGTCTCATCCGAAGGACAGTGCTTTTTACAGTATAGGGTCCCCGTCACAATTCTGGGGCATTAGGACCCACACAGACTGCAGGGTGAGCACCCCCTGCTGGCCTCACTAACACCTCTTCAAGGTGAAAAGGTAAAAAGGGTCTTGCTTTACACTACCATTGAGAAATTTTAACCAAAGTATGTTATAGACTTTTCATTAAGACCCTAAAGAATCATATCAACTTGTTGAAAATGGGGATCCGATAACCCCTTTAAACACATTTGACAAGTTAGTTAATAAAAAACATCAACCGATTAACTATCAAAACTGATTGGCTAACACTATTTTTACCCTTGCTGGTGTTATTTTATTCCTTCATGATAACTGAAGGCAAATCAGTTGACCATGACATCCTCTCCTTATCTTATTCCAAAAAATGTGCTTATGCAATGCTGAATGGAGTTGTGAGGGAAGGGGAGGGGGCTTGTCTGAATGATTCAGGCAGTATTTTATGTATTTTGAAAATACAAAAATACTAATCTTAAATGTATTTAAATACAAATTACATTAGATTTTTGCCGAAGGCTTTAAAATACAAAATACTATTTTGTATTTCAAATACATATTTTAAATACATGTATGTGAAATAGTGCCCATCCTTGGAAATATTCCTATTCCTAAGAGCCTATTAAAATATAATTAATGAGCAAGATGTACGGCCAATACATGACATGTAATACAATTTATTTGCAACAGCTGAGATGTAAACTCATACACTGGAATTAAATGAACAATTGTTTGCTATGCAATATTTACTTAACATGTGCTAAAAATAGCTAAAAAAGCACAAATGTGTAAATATTGGAACACCTCAAGGGAAAACATTGACATTTAGTAGAGACCTTTGCTAGCAACCATGTACAGTATTAGCAACCATCAGAAACATGCTAGCAAACCAAGCAATTATACTGTCTCGTATTAGTATATAAAGAATACACAGTGTACAAGGAAAGTGTGAGTGGCGCATGCCTCTGCGAAGCTGAAAACCACATTGCTAAAATGGGTTGCCAAGGCCCTGCTATGTGGTTGCTAAGGAGTTTGAGTGTTTTTTTTTAGTGTGTTAATGTGTGGTTGCTATGGTTTATGAATGGTTGCTTACTGGCCCAAGTCAAAAGGTCCCTCTTTCTACGTAAATTTGTGGGATTGTTTTGCTCGTTTCATAGCCTGGCAGGTGATAGTCTGAGTCTGTTTAGAAAAAAAAAAAAAACATTTTGAAGTATCATGCATTCACATCTGTTGCACAAATGGTGTGGAGTGATTTATGAAATATAATAACTATAACAATAACTATATTAGCGTCCACACCATCATGATAACATTCTGTTTATTATAGGCACGCTGCAGTTTTGTCGTCTGCCGCTTTAAAATGTTTAATCTCGTTAAAACAGGAAAGATTCTGATTGGTTATCAATGTTTTTTTTATTATTATTATTTATCATTAATCAGCTGGCAGTGATTCCAAGTGATTCCAATTATATAGTTCCTCTGTGTCGTTATCATTATAATCCATGGTGTGGACTGCACTATCCTCTTACAGTTAGAATTATATTTTATATAGTTTATTATATTTTCGTCCTTAATACTTATTTTTGGATGTTTGTTCAAAATACTAGTACTTAGGCTAATAGCAAAAATTATAACATTTACTCAAACTAATTGTCCATGTGGTAATTAGTTCTTTGACTGGGTGACAAATATCAAATTCAATATTTCTTTCATGTCCATGACATTTTCTTTGCTTTTAATGAACAGACACAACCAATAAAACCTATGATAGCTTGAAATCTGGATTCTGCAGGTTTATCGGGCTACTTGTCATTATGCCTATCTCTGTATTTTAGTAGCCTAAAAGATGGAGCCAGAAAAAAAATGGAGTCTAATTTAATTTAAACTGTTTTAAGTGTAGTAACACTTGAACTTTAGTTAGTTGATGGCACAGCAATCACATCAAATAACAGATATGTTTATAAACAGTAAAGAAAAATGCAAAAAGATTTCAAAATTGACTACATTTAAATATATAGTTCTGTCAGGACCACTATCGTCAAAGATGATTGACAATTAGCATACAGTTTGGATTGGCGGTGTGGTTCTGTTCTGGGCAAGAACTCCCTG
>NW_015547649.1:77612-79373 GCF_001515605.1 Sinocyclocheilus anshuiensis
GGGATCAGCTGAAGGTCAGCTGATGCGAGCTTGACTACCGTGACCTGCCAGAACTAACGCTACGCTTGATTTTTATTTCTCAGTTTTAAAACATTATCCTTTTAGCTTTTTATTTTTAATCAACACATTGATAATTGAGTCCTAGTCTTGCATATGGATGTCTTCTCTTAGAAAAGCATGTTTGACCTTCAGTGTCACAGCCCTTTTAGAAAGTCATTGCCTGGATTTGAAAATGTGACGTGAGTCAAAGTGAAACATGTTCGACCTCAGTGTGACTAGATCTTTAATCATAACTACTCTTTTCTGGCAGGATCAAGAGCGGCTGAATGCTCAGAGGTGCGTGCCAGTGCTGCGCAGTCAGATAGAGGATTACAAGAGCGCCATCTGCCAGCTCCAGGCACAGAAACAGCGGCTGCAGACCGAGGTGAGCCACCAAGAGCTGGATCATCTCTCACACTCAGACACAGATCAATAATACCAGCAGTTCAGAATCTTCTGAGCATGACGTGCACCTGACAGAGACGCACTGGACTGTTGTACGATAGCCCAAATGACCAAATTAATGATGGACAGAATTTTCAACATTTTCAAACATAGATCAGAGCAAACAAGCTGGTTTTGATTCATTACCCAGGTTGTAACAAATTAATGGAGACCCAGCACTGTACAATTGCATATAAAACCAAAAATGATCTTACAATGTTACGTTAACATTTGTTCATATTACTACTAATGGCATAGGCCAGACAATATGTAATTATTAACATATACTGAATATATATATATATATATATTCAGTATATGCTAATAATTGCATATCGTCAAGCCATGCTTGTACTGTCAATTTTGATCAATATAATGCATACTTGAAGAATAAAAGTAGGCTATTAATTTCTTGAAATAATACTTACTGACTTACAAACATACATAGCCTACATGTTTAACAGTGTTGCTAACAGTGGACAGTAGCATTGATTTATTTATTTTTTGTCAGCTGTTACAGATAATTGTATTGTATATATATATATATATATATATATATATATCATATTAGAATGATTTCTGAAGATCATGTGACACTGAAGACTGGAGTAATGATGCTGAAAATACAGCTTTGATCACAGACATATTACATTTGAACAGATATTCACATAGAAAACAGCTAATTGAAACTGTAATGGTATTTATAAAGTATATGTATAATGTATCTGTTTTTCTAGACCTCTGTGTTGGAACAAACCATCAAGACCACACAAGAGAGCTGCGACGACAAGATCCAGCTGTACAACGGGCAAATCGAGACCCTCAGGAAGGAGATCGAAGAGGCCGAGAGGTCACTGGAGAAATACACCAACGACTGTCGACAGCTGGCCATGTACCAGACCTCTCTGGAGAACGAGCTGGAGAGGTACACGAGAATCATTGAGAATGAAGACAACAGGTGAGACAATGGGACGCGTGGTATGTCATGTTCCACAGTTTTATATGTGGCCTCTATATATATATATGAAATCTGTGATTTATGTGTAATACTGTTACATTATTTTATTATGACAATGAAGTTACCCTGTTTATCTTCACTGTTCTGGACAATGTATATATATATATATATATATATATATATATATATTAATATGTATTAAAATAATTTAATTTTTATTTGTTTAGGACTCTTGCTGCCACACAGTGGCAGTATAACTACATTGTCGTCTAACCCAATAAACCCAGCTTGTGTTTTTTTTTTTTTTTTTTTTTGGGAAA
>NW_015547649.1:79630-85578 GCF_001515605.1 Sinocyclocheilus anshuiensis
CTGTAATTAAATCCTTTACAGATATTTAAGCGTAAATGTATTCCAACATCATTCATTAACACAAAAGCTTTCTACATGAATAATATTTGACACTGTTTTCTCTGAAATCTTTCTTTAATATAGCTGCTTTGTTTTCTTTCTCCCTCTCACTGTCACAGATTGAACTCCGTGATAATTGGGACACCCATTACTTTGCTCACAACCAATTATAAATACAGCCATAGTCCTATCATGACCAAGAAAGGAAAAGGTGAGTGTCTGGGCTGGGGGTGGGGTGTTATGTAACATGACTGCATCATTGTGATAGTCTTAAAAGGCAACAAATCAGCAGCCAACAGCTGTTGGCCAGAATGAAGATTTACGCCCACTCAGCTGTCAAACATGCCCACTCTGTCTCGCTCTGTCCCTCTCCAGCTACTTGAATGTAGAAACATAATAAAACTGCCTTTAAGATCCTTGCATTGACCCTGTTAACAATGATAAATGACTAAGACCTTTATGTCTGTGCTCTTGGAATCGTAGCGAGTAACTGCTTTTTGTTGAGAGCCACAAAACGTTTCCTAAGAAGAAAGAAAATGGTTTAGGTTTGTCCAGTACATTTGTCTTTTTATATTGGCTTAAATTATAATCTTGTTATAATCTATAATCTATATATTAGGGGTGTAACGATACACATATTCGTATTGAACTGTTCGGTACGAGGCTTTCGGTTCGGTACGCATTACAAACCGAATGATTCGTTGGACTAATCCTATTACAGCATATTATTTTATTAGGTTAGATTAGTGCACATGCGCATAGAGAGTGCGTTCTTTCACTGCATAATTCAGTCTATTAAAATGCATTTAGAATGATCACAATTTCAAGATATGGGGACAGAAATTTACATAGAAATTTACATAACTTCATATAGTTAATCAATATCACACGAATAGTGCCGTTTTTTTTCTCTCCAAATATCAGCATGATTATAAATGATTTTTACAACAGTTCAATAAACAAGAAGTTAATTAATAGACTTACGTTTTAGACACCATATTGCCTGTTTTTGCTAAATTTCGCCAACAAAAATAAATCCAAACACAGTCTCTGAGCAACATGGTGTTTCGTTCCTGAATTAATCAACCTTTAAATGATTCGGTTCAGTTGCAATGACTCACTTATTAACAGTGACTTGCTGCCACCTGCTGGCGGTTTTAATTTCACATTTAAATGATCTTTTAAGTTTTTTAATTAATTTCAGACATCAGTTGTCAACGTTTAATGTTTAAAATATCAAAACATTATTTATGCATTTGTAACTGCAGGTTAAAGCATTACATGTCCCTCTGAGCTGCATTAAACAGTGTGTGAAAGCATCTAAATGCCATTCAGATGCAACTTCTGTGTTTCCTCTGCATTGCAAATATGAATTTTGTCAATACTGACTCCATTTGCTTGGCAACAGCCCAAATGTCTTATTGGCTTATTAAATGAAAGAGAGAAAAAAGACTCAAAAGGTGATGCACATAAAAAAAAAGACTTTATAAAGGTTAAAAATGCCCATAAAAGATAAAAATCAGTTTAAACTTATTGGAAAAGATGAATCGGCTACATGACAATAGGCTACATCAGCTGGAATACTTCAAACCGGAGCTGTTTTTGTTTTATATGCTGCTAAGAAGACACCCCAGAAGATGGGTCAAGTATAGCTCCATCATTGTTCAGAGTAAAAAATTAGTTTTAATAAATTAAAAAATTTGTAAAAATCAAGGAAATTTCTCTGGCATTTCTTTCTTTTCGCTGTATCGAAAACTTACCGAACCGTGACACCACTGTATCGTATTGAACCGAACCGTGATTTTTGCAAACTGCTACACCCCTAATATATATATATTAACGTTCTAAAATAGAAAAAAGCCAGTTCGTTTAGAAATATTTCATATGTTTCTAACATGTTTCCTTCCTCTAATTAAATTTTTAAAACAAAAGATGTTATGTAAATATTGATAATGAAGTATAGATTTGCCCTATGTCATCAATATCAATTTCCATCCCGTTAGTTCACTGTAAAGGTCTAATGTAGCCAGACTTTGTCTGTTGCCATAAAGCAGAGTATAAAATGATAAAGAATGATAGACTGGCAAGCTGTATAGACTGTCAGTACTTTCTTGTTTACCTGCATATGCCGAAGATATTTGCTTCTCATTGAGGTGCTTCACCTGATCTTCCATTATAGATGTGAGAGGACTAGTTAAATGAAATCACTTGGGAATCCAAAGGGTCGGCCAAGCTTGGAAAATGATACTTTTCCTGTATACCTTGGGTAAATGTAAACACGTATTTTAAATTTAAATGAAAATACCTCAAACAAAACATTTCAATGTCTTTTAAAGAGTTGTGAACGTCACAAACTTTTTAAATGCAGCATTTAGTTGCTCCTCTGAAGCTCTCATTGCTGCAGTCCTGGAACTTGTAAACACAGCTTTTGTTTCCTGCTGGACCGTAAAGTTTGCCGCACAGTGGGTTCCTGGAGCACCTATAGAAGTCAGCCAGTTTGATTTAGAGTTCTGCCTTATGTTTAGTGTGCTGTATGCATCTGAGGCCCTGTCCCAAATGGCACACCAAACCCTTGAGGTCTTCCTCTGAGTTTGCACTGTGGCGATGTAGTGCTGCAAGCTTGCCTCATTGCAGTTTCGGCAGAAGTGCACATCAAGGGCACATAACAACCAGCCGCAAAGGGGGCACTCACAAGCACACTTCTGAACTCTAAAATGATGAATGGACACCCTATGCAAGTTTACATGAAGTGTGCCATTTGGGACAGGGCCCGACATTCAGTGATAGGAGAGTGGGCGGTTCATGGGTGTGAAATTTGTGGCTGAGAACACCCCTTGACTTACAAAAGCCAGTTCCAGGAAATTACATTTCATCAGGGCATTGCAAGCACATAGTCCACACATTGAGCATACTTGTGAACACTCTGTGCCGCAGTGGTAACAAACCTACAGAATTAATTACAAATATCTGTGCCAAAAATTGGCTGTAGAAGTTTACATGAATGCCCGCTAGAGTTGCCCATTTAGGCAGTTGAGAATATAATGCATGCTTTGTAGCTACACTTAATATTTTTGCAGCGTCAATCATTTTAGAGTATGTTTCATGCCTTGGCCAGAGCATATTTTGGAAAGTCTTACATATGCATTTGCTGAAATACTTTCTTTATTTACAACACAACAATGTTATGCCTACATTTCTTTAAAAGCTTGTCTGTTATCTGCTTTTTAGATATCACCCAAGTCATCCAAGGCATCACCAACGTAAAACCTCATCAGAAGTACTTGGCTAAGAAAGTGTTTAAAAAGAAAGAGATCACATCCAAAGGAGCTAGTCGACTTGAGGATAAGCCAGCCGAAGAATTTGAAGAGGATGAGAAAGGACTGATGGAGGAGCAGGGGGTGGGAAGCGAGGAGCATGTTCCTTGTGAGGATGTGCCTGATGGTGCCCAGATCAGCAAAGCATTTGACACGCTCTGTAACATCATACGCGACCGCATGAGGCGGGTACAGAGGCCAGAGCCGATCGCTGACTTCTTCACCAGGGGACGCTATGTACTAGTGACAGGCGACTCTAGCTACCTGGACCCCTGCTTCTTTTCAACCACCCCTTCTGCTAGTCACGTCTACGTCACAATCCAAGATGGCATGATGCCTTATGATCCATACTGGAGAGGCACACCTTCACCTGTCCCGAGCACCCCTTCTGGACCAACACCCTTAACCCCTTCCACACCTTCAGAACCAGAAACGGGAAAAGACGATGGAGGTAGGAAGGAGGGTGGAAATGGGGAGAGGGGAAAATCCAAAAATGGAGAGCCTCATCCAAAGACGAAAGAACCAGAACCGAGCCCCAGTTCACCGCCAGGCCCTCATGACGACAAAGGCCCCAGCCCTCCGCCAGGCCCCAGGCAGCCCTCACCCCAACGTGGCGGCAAGGGCAAGACCTCGGACGATCCCAGCAGCTTCCAACACCCTCCACCCATGCCATCACCCAGTTCCATCCCCTCTGACTCCATGACTTACGAGAAGGTAGAAGTAGTGGAGTCGGTGGAGAAGCTCTCACATGACAAAAAAGTGAAGGGCTATGAAGAGACAACCACAGTGGTGGAGACCATGATTGAGAAGACCAGCAGAAAGAAACACGCCAATAGATCCTCTTGAAACCTTTCAAACATTCCGCACGTTCTATCCATTTCTGCCTCGGACCTGCTCCAGTTTTGACTCCTACCTGCTGTTGACGAGATTCCTAGTGCTGCGCTGTTAACTTCTTGCACCACTGCACCATTGCCTTTGGCCTTTACTGTCTGAAAACTTGGGAAGCCAAAACTTAAATGCCCCATATTCCCCCCACGCACAAAAATAAATGTTGTAACTGAGAACCTTGACACAGAAAACATTAACTGCCAGTTTTAATTGAATTCACAGACTCTATTCCAAAACCTAGTGAGCCTTCTAGGGCACCATCCTTACTGAAACTGAACTTCTTAAGCGATTGATTTGGAACATTCTACCTAGAGCTACTTAAAAAGTGCACAGGGGAATCTCTGTTCAACAAATGGTTTCCAAAGAGTTTGGTGTTACCATGGTGCTAAGCTAATGAAGTATGTTCATAAATTTATAATCATAAAAAGAGAGAGCATACACATGGTAAAATGTTTCAGTTTTATATTTTATATTCTGCATTTTCTCTTGCTTCATCTGCAATCTTGGATGGATATTCTTACTCTGGGAGTGCCTTCTCTGCAAAAGATACTTGCAATGCTGCCTTAGAATTTTTCCACGTCTCGGTATCGTAGGAGGCAGTGAAACAAAAGCTGCCTACCTTTTGGAACAGCCTTATCATCGGGAGTACGCCTATGATACCTTAACATGCTGCCTAGGTAGGCAGTTCCCTAGGTTGTGGAATAGAGCCATATAGCCACCACAATTAACATGTAGAGTATCACCCTCTCTCGCCCTTAACCTCAGGTCAAACCAAAGCAAATGTTTAGTTTTATTTGCTACTATTTTGTTCAATTTAAGACACCAGCATTGCCCACCACAGTCTTGATGTGTAACTGCGACTCAAATAAACATCAAACCACAAAAATCTCAATTTGTGTTTTCTGTGTGTTGTAATCTGTAGTGCTTAATTTGTAAATAGCGAGGTCCTGGAACAAAGCGGGGTGACCGATCCGGCAAGTGATCAGAGGAGGGAGAGTTAACAAAGCATTTGCGCAATCATATTGGTGGACCACCTGAAGTGATTGCCAGCTTGCATCAGTTGCTTTTATATTGTGAACATATACTCTAAACATCATGTTTTGTTTTTGTTTTTTTCCAACCCAAACATTTTGTGTGTGTGTGTGTGTGTGTTTGGGTAGTTTTGTGTAACACAGCTCCTGGGACAGGACAGTTGCAACAACCCAGCGGTTGTAATAAGCGTGGATATTTTGCATCCTCTTCAGGTGAGAGTAGTTCTAAGTGCCGTCGACTTGCATTTCTTGGGTAAAATGTAGGTTTGTGACTTTTATTTAATCTATAAAGCCGTTTCTTTGCTGTAAATCATTTTATTTTATGCAAAACAAACTACAGGGTGATATCAGTCACCTAAACGTGTTGCATCGGTCTTTTGCGAAGATTACTTTAATGACAATCAGTATCCACCAATTTACAGTAGTTTATTACCATGGAAATAAAACCTCCAAAATATGGCATGGATAACAAGCATATCTAATTTCCTACTTTCATTATAATTTTATATTTAAAGGGGACAAAGTAATTTATCATTATTATAAGTGCATTTTCATGAAATATATGCATGCTACAGGTCAGCATGACCATCTTTCATTGGCATGAGAGGAGGGTGATTGGATTTCGGAGTTGCAGGCTCCAAGTCCGGATCTGGATCTGACTTGTTCTGGTGTTATG
>NW_015547649.1:85588-92717 GCF_001515605.1 Sinocyclocheilus anshuiensis
TGGTAGGTGTAGGGTTAGGTATGGGGTTGATTAGGCAATTAGGTAGCGATTTAAATTAGGGAGTAATAATTTGGCAGTCGGTCGAAAATGGGCACAACACCAGCAAAAATTAAGCCCCGACTATCTGTCACTCTTCTTACAATCATTGCTTGTTTTAGAAACAACTGGATTTTGTCTCAGCCAGGAAGCCGTTCTGTGTGTGTCTTGTGTGTTTTCCCCATGTCTGCATGGGTTTCCTCTGGGTTCTCTGGTTTCCCCCACAGTCCAAAGACATGCACCATATGTACTGTAGGTATGAGTGAGTGTGTCGTAGCACTGAGGTAGCATGAGTTAGTGCATTCTTAGTGCTGGGTTGTGGCAGGAAGAACATCCTGTGTAAAGCATGCTAAATTGGTTATGCAGATTATTCCACTGTGGCGACCCCTGATGGAAGCAAACTGAAAAAAAGAGAGAAATGTTTAAAATGATGTTGACACTTTCTAGAGATGAGCGTTCTAAGGAAAGCTGGGGTTCATGGCGGCTGCCGTATTGAGATCACATGACCAGCTGCATTCTACTCACCCTCGGTAACTCAGTAAACCCTCTACTTTAGACAGTGTCATTGATAACTTTGTATGGTGGAGCATCCACAACAATAGATGACAAGTCCAAGACCACTACTGTATTGATTGATTATAAAGATGACTAAAGGGCAGTAAAAATGACAATGCAGCTTTAAATATATATATATATATATATGTATGTTAAATCAGAACCTTAAATATCACTTAAGTATACTACTAGCAGCCCCTTGTAGAGTTCAGTTAGTTAAACCATCAAGCAAAGATCTTTCACTTTTCTGCATGAGCCAGTTGCAAAAAGAAACTCATAAATTTTTCATGAAACGGACCTTGCGGGATACAGATGTGACCTTTGCATAATTTTCTATGCAAGGTCCAAGGTGAAGAGAAAATACTGAAATATCACATTCAGAATTCAGTAGATGACTCTGGCTTGGGCACAATGCACTTTTTTTTTTTTTTGCCAGAGATGTATTTGTTCTTACCAATTTAAAAAAAACAGATAGCTTTAAAATAAGATAAGCAAGGTACAACGTCAAGTCTTAAAATGCCTATAAACACACCTGAAACTACAAAAATGAACACTGCAACTACATTGATTGGAAACCAAAACAGCCCAGAGTAAAGATAATGAAATATATTACTTAGGAGAGGAATTATATTTATGTTTATTATTATGGTAACACTTTACAATAAGGTTAATTAATTAACTACATTAGTTAACATGAACTACGAATTAACAATTCTTTTACAGCATTTATTAATCCTAGTTAATGTTCATTTCAGCATTATTAAAATCACAATTTGTGTTTGTTAACATTAGTTAACGCACTATGAACTAACATGAACAAACAATGAACAGCTGTATTTTTATTAACTAACATTAACAAAGCTTAATAAATAGTGTAATAAATTAATTGTTCATTGTTCGTTCATGTTAGTTAATACATTAATGTAAACAAATGACACCTTATTGTAAAGTGTTACCATTATTAACAATAAATGTACCTGTTTATGTGTACCTAAAGTGTACTTATAATTCTGATTGGATGAGCTGTGTTTAAAATGGTAAAACTGCTAGCTGTTATCTTCTTGGAAATTATTTGCTATGATAAATCGATTTGCGTTTACCAAGTTAGACTTTCAACCACTGTACCCCACATCACCCAACCCACTGGGAAATTACTGTCTTAGTCACTCGGGTGCTTTAACAAACAGCTAAATAGATTTATTATATATAGACAATGCTATGAAATATGCTTTGTTTGGCCATAAGCAGTAGAATGATGTGCATTTCATCTCTTCATAAAATACAAATAAAAAAAATCTTCTCCTCACGAAAAAGAAAAAAACAAACAAATAAAGAAATATCACCGCAAGAGACTAAACTTTAAAGGAGAATCACACAAAATTATTTAGAGTCACAAACTGTACAGCAGAGGTGGGGGACAGCAGGGTAAGCAAGAGCATAATAAAGTATTGATATATTTGGTTTATATACATTTCTGTAAAGTGTAAAAAAGGAACATCGAAAGTAAGATGCCATATTTTCTCGCCGGGACATACAGCGGTGCGAAAAAACGCATTTGGACACTCAAGTCACACATTTAAAAACAAACTCTATACAAATGATGCTAGAGGTTTTCTCAGAACTAACTTTCTGAGGTACTGCTGCAATGACTTCACCAGCTGCTGTCCAGATGACTTTTAGTAGATGTTTGAACTGTATTGAAACCTGACAAAGGTCTTTTTGTAAAGTGTATGCTTATACAGTGTGCTTGTGCTGTCTTTCATTAATGTAAATGCCACTTGCTGTGATATTTGGCACAATGATGTTCAAACGTTTCCAAGCGTGTCTTAAGTGTCGAAATGGTTTTCGCGGCCGCTGTATCATTCAGAGAATACACTTTAATAGGAGAGACTCACATCAGACATTCATCAAATAATCACAAGAAAAAAGAGAAAGCCGAGAGTGAACGGCCTAGGAATATACGAATAATACAGAGAGGATATTTTCATGCACGTGGCTAGTTACTTTTACTCAAAAGGCTTTTCAAGCTTCTCTCCACAGCTTCGTCTAATTCCTCCTCAAGCTCTTCTTTTTTGGACATGGCCAGTTTGGACTGGTAGTCCCGCACCACTTGGTCTATGTAAGGGGCACTCTGTGTTCCATGCAGCATGAGGGTCCACTCCTTCAGCACGCCGCTCTGCGGGGCTTCGCCCTGGAAACCCACCTCCAGCAGCCAGGCTCCTCGAGGGTCCTCACCCCACGTGTGGGTGGTCATGAAGGGCCACTTGTCGAAGCCCACCTTGGCGTCGTCGTCCCGGGGTCGGCGGCTCAGCAGGATGGACTTGGTCCCCATCGGTGAAGTCATGTTTATGTTGAGGTCTCCGCGGCGGCTGGCGTTGACGGTGATGACGGCCTGCACATGCTCCAGATAGCGCACAAAGTTGTCTTTGCCCTGGCAGACATCGGTCGTGACGCTCAGCACCAGTTTGCTGCCTGACTGTATTTTGCTGCACAAAGAAAGAGAGCGAGATATTATAAAACTTGCATGTAATACTGCTGAAAAAAAAAGTGTAAGCTGCGACCGACGATGTCTAACTGGCTCATATGTGACCCTGGAGCACAAAAGCAGTCTTAAGTCGCTGGGGTATATTTGTAGCAATAGCCAACAATACATTGTATGGGTCAAAATTATTGATTTTACTTTTATGCCAAAAATCATTAGGATATTAAGTAACGATCATGTTCCATGAAGATATTTTGTACATTTCCTACCGTAAATATATCAAAACTTCATTTTTGATTAGTAATATGCATTGCTAAGAACTTCATTTGGACAACTTTAAAGGAGATTTTCTCAATATTTAGATTTTTTTGCACCCTCAGATTCCAGATTTTCAAATAGTTGTATCTCGGCCAAATTTAAGTTTATTTGTTTATTTAAGTATTTAAGAATAAACACGTAGCTTATTTATTCAGCATTCAGATGATGTATGAATCTCAATTTCAAAAAAATTGAACCGTATACCTGATTTTGTGGTTGAGGGTCACATATACAGACAACAGATGATATTTTATTAGGTGCACTGTATGTTTATGCTAAACATCCACGGATGAGCCTCAGGCGAGCTCTAGGCATCTCAAACCAGACAAGTGTCATGTTCTTCCATAATCACCTCTCTGGAGCAATGGAGATATGCATAACATCCTGATCTTTGGGGGAAAAAAGGCCATGTGGAGAAGATTTTTTTTGTAGGAATCAAACAGCAATCATTCACAAACGTCTCCATTTCAATACTTATGTTATGCATTTTATATATAAAAAAAAATATCTAGTTTTGATTTGATGCTTTCAGCTATCAGTAAGAGTGCAGCACTCTCAGCACTCAGTGAAATGTGAAACAGACATATTTCAGAGTGTAAATGGATACTGAATGAGTAAAAAAGTGGGATAGGACTTGTTTGTATCCATTAGGAATTTGTTTGTTACATAGAGAAATAAGGAGGGTTTAACAAGGAGAGGAAATCTGTTGCAGAGCACACATAAAATAATATAAAAACAATGCAAAGACAGACATTTTAAATAGACTGTTTACAATAACACAAGAAACATGCATTCTCTTGTGAGACAGAAGTATGTTTAACTGTACTACTAGGATGCTAAAGCGTACTTCTTTTTCACAAGGGTTAAGAAAGATATAGTGTCAATTAATATTTCACACTGATTTTAAACCCTTCTGCAGACTTAAATCAGTGCAGAAAAAAAGTCTATGTGAGCTCGACCATTAGATGAGATGAATTTGTTCCCGGTGACATTTACAGAGTTCATATTAATTCAGCGACATTAGCTAATAAACCGGTATGAATGTGAAGAGCTCCCTGGCCATAATGTACAGGCGTCAGGCTCAGACAAATGTGTTTCACTTACAGCTACAGAAATGTCAAGTAAAATAATTACCGAAATGAGCATGTGTACAAAAGCTGGAGCTCTAATGCAAAGCTTGCGTTTTAATTTCAGAAACAACCCCACACTTCTGCCATTCTGAGCTACTGCCATTTCAATACAAGCAGCAAAACTGGGCCAAATATGGAAAAAAGTGATTACATGTTCCTCTATTTTCAATGGCGCACCATCCTGCTGCCAACAATTGCTTTGACCAGATGATGGTTTTTTTTCCCCCTCCGTAAGGCTGCTTTGTTGTGGCCCGCCTCTGCTGACAGTTTTTGTGGTGCTGCGATGATAATGGCGCAGGACTGGAGCGAGCGAGTGTAAAGTGGCATTATTCAATAAACACTTCCTGTTTGTTGCTGCCGTGTGTTTTGAGTTTGAGTTTGAGCTCCGTCAAGTTAATTCTTTGTCGTCTAATTTTTTTATCTTAAAATCAATTTTATACACCATCATTTTCGTTTCTATAACGTGTGAATATATCCCCTGGTGACTTGACTTGACTTGACTTATCAGAGGCAGGTCTCCCAGTCTGGCCCATTACGCGCTCAGATTAGTGGGTGTGTTTGTGTGCGCGTCAGTCTTTGAGAGACTAGTGTTTCCCAGGAAACTAGTTGATAGAAATATCCAAAGGCCACACAAGAGGACACAAGGGTGTGGATGTGATGAGAAAAACAGTTATTAAAAGAGCCATGCGAAACGTCAAAGAAAACGTAAGATCCGTTGGCCTACTTAGCACTTAAATGTCAAAAGCACAGACTTTCATGTTAACCAGGTTTCTGGCAAAATGTTTTTCTTGCAATTCTAAGAAAAGTCTAAATTGTGAGATAAAAAGTCACAACTACCTTTCTTGTTTTTTTTTGGTTTTTAATTTTGTGATGGAAACCATGAAGTGCAGGAACAGAATTGCGAAAGGTAAACTCAGAATTGTGAGATTCTTTTTTTTTTTTTTTTTAAATCAGTTTCATGTTTATCTCGAATTTTTTCTCTGAATTATGAGCTTCTCACAATTCTGGATTTGTATCTCGCAACTAACTTGTTTATTTTGTATCCCATGGCCTCCATAGTGATGGGTGTTATTTGTAAATGTAAGAAGAATAAATTTCATTCAGAAAACCATTGTCTGTTAATTCATAACAATAAAAAATACATTTAAAAAAACATAAAAAACAATGAGTACAATGAGGTCTATGAAGCTACGGAAAAATACAAATAGGGTGTGAGTACCAAATCTGGATTGACTTATGAAAATTTGATAACCTGAACAGCAGTGACCTGATATTATGCTAATGTAATTAACAGCTTCGTTTATAACACATCAGTGAACAGGGAACTCTGAGAGAGAAACTGAGCCATGAAACCAGCGAGAGTTAAAAGAAAAGAGAGAGTTGACACTGTGGGACTGAAATTCATGAATGCTGTTATTGATAGCAAATAAGGAGGATCGTGAGCTCATGCTTTCGTTTTAATTAGGGTTTAGAACAAAAGGTGGGCCACTGGGTGTCATTTGCTGCTTGTGAATAGCTTGTTTTTTTCTGTATAGCTTTGTGTGAGCTCTGTGACAACTACTGGAATCAGCAAGATCTCCACAAACAACAGTTTATTTGATAAAAAACACAATAAAAAAACAATAATACTGTGAAATATTAGCCTATTTAAATTCCTAATATTGTTTTTTTAATATACTTTAAAATATAATATGCAGTGCTGAATTTTCAGCATCATTACTCCAGTCGTCATCGTCACATGATCCTTCAGAAATCATTCTAATATGCTGATTTATTATCAATGCTGGAAACTGTTGTGCTGCTTCATATTTTTTAGAACCTGTGATACTGTCACGACTGCCTACTGTGCTGGAGACGAGGAGACAAAGGAGCGCGGAGACGAAGAGGATTAATATGAAACAGACCTTTATTTATCCAAATAAAGCACACAGGACAAAGACAGACTGCACAGACTCGAACTTAAATACACAGGGAAACGAGGATGATAACTAGACACACCTGCAACACATTGGGAAAAATTAGGACAGGAACAGGAAGGACCAAATATGGACATGGAAACACAAAACACGGAACAGAGTCTGACATAACTCCCCCCTCCTGGTAGGCGTGTTGTAACATATCCACCGGGGAGGGGGGGGTGGGCGCCCTGGAGGCTGGTACAGGACAGACACACGGAAGGCCTCCAGGGCCCCCCCAATTTTCTTGGGGAAGACTAGGAATCCTGAGGGGCGCTCTGGAGGGCGCTCTGGAGGAGCGGGCACTTGAGGGCGCTCTGGAGGGGATTCAGGGACTGGAGCCCTCTTTGGGCTAAGCACGGGGACAGGAGCATTCACTCGGCTAAAGGACTGGGCACTTGAGGGCGCTCTGGAGGGGATTCAGGGACTGGAGCCCTCTTTGGGTTAAGAACGGGGACAGGAGCCTTCACTCGGCTAAACTTGGGGACAGAAGCCCTCCGTGGGCTATCCTCGGGAACTGAAGCCCTCCGTGGGCTATACTCGGTAATTGGAACCCTCCTTGGGCTATACTTGCGCCATTACATATCCAGCGGGGAGGGGGGGTGGGTGCCCTGGAGGCTGATACAGGACGGACACACGGGCGGCCTCCAGGG
>NW_015547649.1:92774-94028 GCF_001515605.1 Sinocyclocheilus anshuiensis
GGGGAGCCATGGCAGAGCAGGCAGCTCGGCGAGCCATGGCAGAGCAGGGAGCTCGGGGAGCCATGGCGGAGCAGGGGAGCTCGGGAGGCCATGGTGGAGCCGGCAGTTCCGGGAGCCATGGTGCAGCAGGGAGCTCAGGGAGCCATGGCGGATCAGGGGACTCAGGAGGCCATGGCGGATCAGGAGACTCAGGAGGCCATAGCGGATCAGGAGACTCAGGAGGCCATGGCGGATCCTCGGGAACTGGAGCCCTCCGTGGGCTATCCAAGGGAACTGGAGCCCTCCGTGGGCATTCCTCAGGAACTGGAGCCCTCCGTGGGCTGTACTCGGGAACTGGAGCCCTCCGTGGGCTATCCTCGGGAACTGGAGCCCTCCGTGGGCATTCTTCAGGAACTGGAGCCCTCCGTGGGCTATCCTCGGGAACTGGAGCTCTCCATGGGCTTAACTGGGGATCTGGAGCCCTCTCTGGGCTTCACTGGGGATCTGGAGCCCTTCCTGGGCTAAACTGGGAATCAGGAGCCCTCCCTGGGCTTAACTGGAGATCCGGAGCCCTTCCTGGGCTGAACTGGGGATCAGGAGCCCTCCCTGGGCTTAACGAGGAATCAGGAGCCCTCCCTGGGCTTAACTGGAGATCCGGAGCCCTTCCTGGGCTGAACTGGGGATCAGGAGCCCTCCCTGGGCTTAACGAGGAATCAGGAGCCCTCCCTGGGCTTAACTGGAGATCCGGAGCCCTTCCTGGGCTGAACTGGGGATCAGGAGCCCTCCCTGGGCTTAACGAGGAATCAGGAGCCCTCCCTGGGCTTAACTGGAGATCCGGAGCCCTTCCTGGGCTGAACTGGGGATCAGGAGCCCTCCCTGGGCTTAACGAGGAATCAGGAGCCCTCCCTGGGCTTAACTGGAGATCCGGAGCCCTTCCTGGGCTGAACTGGGGATCAGGAGCCCTCCCTGGGCTTAACGAGGAATCAGGAGCCCTCCCTGGGCTTAACTGGAGATCCGGAGCCCTTCCTGGGCTGAACTGGGGATCAGGAGCCCTCCCTGGGCTTAACGAGGAATCAGGAGCCCTCCCTGGGCTTAACTGGGGATCAGGAGCACTTCCTGGGCTTAACTGGGGAACAGGAGCCCACTCTGCACTTACGAGGAGCTGGCTCTGGAGGAGCAGGCCCAGCAAGGCGCTTTTGAGGAGCTGGCACTGGAGGGTGCTCTGGAGGAGCAGGCACAGCAAAGTGCTTTCGAGGAGCTGGCACTGGAGGGTGC
>NW_015547649.1:94101-95159 GCF_001515605.1 Sinocyclocheilus anshuiensis
GCGAACTCAGGGGCTGGAGCCGACACTGGAGCGAGCTCTGGGGCTGGAGCCGACACTGGAGCGCGCCTAGGGACCAGAACCAACCGCCTTCTTCTCCTCAGATTCCCCTCTAAGCTTGGGGTGAAAGGCACGGCTGGCGGGCTTGCCGTTGCGGTGACCGGCGGCTTGGGTCTATGGCGGCCGGCGGGCCTGAGAAAGCCACGGTCGGCGGGTTTGACTTCATAGCGGCCGGTGACCTTGGGACCAGAACCAACTGCATTCTTCTCCACAGATTCCCCTCTAGGATCGGGGTGAAAGGCACGGCTGGCAGGCTTGCTGTTGCGGTGACCGACGGGCTGGAGTGAGCGTGCGGCGGATTCCATGCAGCCGGGAGAAACAAACGGGAAAAAACAAAAGACTTTCAAAAGCGGAAATAAAACAGGGAGAGGGGGCGCCGCTTACTTCTTTTGGGTCCTGTATTCTGTCACGACTGCCTACTGTGGTGGAGACGAGGAGACGAAGGAGCGCGGAGACGAAGAGGATTAACATGAAACAGACCTTTATTTATCCAAATAAAGCACATACAGACAGGAACTCACGAGTAGGACGAGGGTTCATGTTCAATACAGGACAAAGACAGACTGCACAGACTCAAACTTAAATACACAGGGAAATGAGGATGATAATTAGACACACCTGGAACACATTGGAAACAATTAGGACAGGAACAGGAAGGACCAAATATGGGCATGGAAACACAAAACACGGAACAGAGTCTGACAGACACTTTTTTTTAGGATTCTTTGATGAATAAGAAGTTAAAAATAAAGAAGAATAAAGGAGTCTTTACTATCCCTTTTTATCGATTTAAGACATCCTTGCTGAATAAAAGTACTCATTACTTTCAAAAAATAAAAAATAAAGAAAAAATGTACTGACCGCAAACTTTTTAACGGTAGTGCATATAGCACAATCTATATATTTTGAATAAACACTGTTCTTTTTAACTTGTTATTTATCAAAGAATCCTGAAAAAAGTATCACAGGTTCCCAAAAAAAAAAAAAAAAATGAAGCACAA
>NW_015547649.1:95273-110264 GCF_001515605.1 Sinocyclocheilus anshuiensis
TTATAAATCAGTATATTAGAATGATTTCTGAAGGATCATGTGACAGAAGACAGGAGAAAATACAGCTTTGCTTTACAGGAACAAATTATATTTTAAAGTATATTAAAATAAAAACTATTATTTTAAATTGCAATAATATTTCAGAAAATTACATTTTTTTCTGTATTTTTGATCAAATGAATACAGTCTTGATGAGCATAAGAAACTTCATTAAAAAAAAAAAAAAAACATTACAAATCTTACTGATCCCAAACTTTTGAATGGTAGTGTATAAAAAGCATATTTTTGAAAAAAAAATTAACTTTTTTTTTTTTGCATACATAGTAAAAAAAAAGTACTGTAATGTCATTGAAAAGGTACAGAAACGATCATGTACTCTTTATCACATGTAGGTGAGAAGGTTGGCTGAATCCTGTAATGGCTCAGACAGTCACGGATTCAGGGAACTCCTGCAAAATCAATTAAACCTTGATTTGTCCTGACGACAGTGACACTTTTGATGTGTTCTGCAGTTAGTTTCATGTGTGCGTGGAGGCATTCATTAGTCCGTGTGGATAGGAGTCTCACCTCACTGCTTCCACTCATTACACTTCACTCACATCTCTCTTGCGCCGCTGCTTAATTGCTGTTCATGAATTGTGCCTCGTCAGAACTCCCACCAACCCTGTGTGAGGTATGATACGAGGGCTGACACTGTCGATGGAGGTTTTGACAAGGACACCTACACAAACAAGAGTGCGCGCACACACACACACACACACACACACACACACTCGGCATAATTGCGGCTGTTGCCATAGCATGCAGTGCCCAGCAGTGAGTGGGAGAGCACTAATTATAGCAGATGTGAGAACGAGTGGCCGAGAGCAGCAGAGTGAGTGTGGAGAGTCAAGAGGGCGACACATGCAATATGTCTTCACACAGAGCACAGAGGGGTCAGAGCGGCCGGATAACACCACAATCACACACAGGTAATGCATATCAAAACAGAGGCAAAATAATATTTAACGCCAGTGTGAATTCTGAAATCAAAGCTGTATTCATTTTTCCCCTCTGTTTTGATATGCATCACGTGTGTATGATGGCTGTAGCTTGTGTTTTAGGCACTCCAGGGCCTTTCACACTGAGCGTGGTTTAGTGATGTGAATGTACAACGCAATGACGTTCTTGCATAAAAACTATAGATCCCTATGGAGCCATTCACACCGGGAGCAATCAATCGCCGTGCAACAAAGCGAGATTATTTTTTTTTCCACCAGCATGTCAAATATGGTCCCACTATATATTAAGTGGCCTTAACTACTATGTACTTACATTTAAATTAATCATTTGGTACAATGCACATTGTACTTGTATTTAAAAAAATTCATGCATATAATTGCATCTGTAATTACATTTATAATTACACTGTTGACCCATCCTTTACATCTTAACCCACTCTTAAACCTACCCATACCACCAAACCTGTCCCCAACCTTACCTGTATCCCACCTCAATAGCAGTAGAAGTGCTTTGCAATACAAAATGAACACAATAAGTACATTGTACTTATTTTTTTAATGTAAGTACGTAGTAGTTAAGGTCACTTAATATAAAGTGGGACTGATTTGAACTTTAGATCAATTTGCTGTTGCACAAAAGAGCGAGATTGGTGGCGCTATAGCACAGAAAGCAGTTTTCAAAACTAGTGTAAACATAGGTGAAACGTATTATATAATGTTATTACATTAGAAACACCATTCAAACATAATTTAGAAAATTAGAAATAATTTTAGAAATTATTCCATGAAACTAAATATGAAATTGCTGAAATAGAAAGACTGAAATAATATTTTCTTTAAAACTTTGAAAAATCATCTCTGTTCAGTGTAGGATAATAATGATTACCAGGCAATGCCACAAATAGTTTCTAAAATGTACATTTATGACCCCACAATGAATATGGCCAACAGGATATGTCACAGTGCTTATTTTTTAAATAATTAATACGTAACTTTCCCTACAAACCATCAGTATGTGTTTTTAAAAGGTTTGTCTCCATAATCTCTTATTGAAATGTAAATAGATAAAAAAGTTTGTCAAGAGAAACTTTAGGTTGGCTTGAGAAAGCCTAGCCTGAAAGTTTAAAGTAGTTGTAAAAGCCTGAAGTTTGAAAATTTAGATAGATTAGATAGATGCTGATAACATGTTTCTAGCATGTTTAGCATGTTTTAACATGATTAGCATATTGCTAGCATGATTAGCAAGTAACTAGCATGTTGTTAGCATGATTAACAAGTAACTTGCATGTCGCTAGCATGATTAGCAAGTTACTAGCATGTTGCTAGCATGATTAACAAGTAACTAGCATGTTGCTAGCAGGACTAGCAAGTGACTAGCATGTCGCTAGCATGGTTAGAAAATGTTACTAGCATGTCACTAGCATGATTAGCATGTTACTAGCATGATTAGCAAGTAATTAGCCTGTTGCTAGCATGATTAACAAGTTACTAGCATGTCACTTGCATGTTTCTAGCATGATTAGCCTGTTACTAACATGTTGCTAGCATTTTGTTAACATGATTAGCAAGTTACTAGCATGATTAGCATGTTATTAGCATGTTGTTAGCATTATCAGCATGCTACTAGCATGTTGCTAGCATGATTAGCAAGTTACTAGCATGTCGGTAGCATGTTGCTAACATTATTACAGTTTTTGCCCATTGCTTACACACTAAAACCGAATGCTTAGACCAAAGCCTCAATTCCTAAACTTCTTGTAGCATACCTTAAACACAGTGTAACCATAGCTTAAACACATTGTCAACTTTGCACTTTGTTTGCAATTCTGTAACACACTTATTGCGAAACACTACACACTTCAACAATATCAACAGGGCTAGCATGATTATCATGCTACTAGCATGTTGCCAACATGATTAGCAAGTGACTAGCATGTTTCTAGCATAATTAGCAAGTTACTCTGTCTCGAAATTACGGTAATTACGATATGGCGTGAACGCAGCATATGTTTCTAACATGATTAGCATGTCGCTAGGATAGATAGACAGACAGACAGACAGACAGACAGACAGAGACAGATAGATGATAGATAGATAGATAGATGCTGATAACATGTTTCTAGCATGTTTACCATGTTTTAACATGATTGGCCTGTTACTAGCATATTGCTGGCATTATTAGCATATTGCTAGCATGATTAGCAAGTAACTAGCATGTTGTTATCATTATTAACAAGTAACCTGCATGTCGCTAGCATGATTTGCAAGTTACTAGCATGTTGCTAGCATGATTAACAAGTAACTAGCATGTTGCAAGCAGGACTAGCAAGTAACTAACATGTTGCTAACATGATTAACAAATTACTAGCATGCTACTTGCTTGTTTCTAGCATGATTAGCCTGTTACTAGCATGTTGCTAGCATGTTGTTAACATGATTAGCAAGTTACTAGCAAGATTAACATGTTATTAGCATGTTGCTAGCATGATTAGCATGCTACTAGCAAGTTGCTAGCATGATTAGCAAGTTACTAGCATGTCGGTAGCATGTTGTTAACATTATTAACAAGTTACTAGCATGTTACTATCATGTTTTTAGCATGATTAGCCTGTTACTAGCATGTTGTTAGCATTTTGTTACCATGATTAGCAAGTTACTAGCATGATTAGCATGCTATTAGCATGTTGCTAGCATGATTAGCATGCTACTAGCATGATGCTAGCATGATTAGCAAGTTACTAGCATGTCGGTAGCCTGTTTCTAGCATGATTAGCATGTTTGCTAGCATGCTACAAGCATGTTGTTAATATAGGTGTGTTCACGCCATAACAGAATGCCCATAATTACGAGATTCCAACTTGTAAAAACCGTCCACGTGACAGCTGTACCACCTGACCACCGCAGGTTCTGTCTCGAAATTACGGTAATTACGATATGGCGTGAACACAGCATATGTTTCTAACATGATTAGCATGTCGCTAGGACAGACAGACAGACAGACAGACAGATAGATAGATAGATAGATAGATAGATAGATAGATAGATAGATAGACAGCTTTCTCAAGCCAACTTAATAATAAGAAGCTTAAATAGCAGATCACTAATTACTTGCTCTGACTTTGTGACCTTGCAATGGTTTTTCTTTTCAGTTGATGTCACAAGTACCTTTCATTTTTCAACCATTTGACTTCATTCTAGTAAAAATATGCACTGCTCACAATCCAGTCAATTGACTCTATGAACACCGACTGCATTTGTGCTTCTGCTAAAAATCTCAAAAAACTCTTCCTGTCATGTAACTGTTGGTCAAAAAATATAATACATTGTATACTTCATTAGCCACAATAAACTTAACATTTTAGCATATTATATTTAAACCATAAACTTTTAGTAGTTCCAGAAGCTTTAAATACCTTTAATGTGAAAGTGGATCATATCGCTTTGTCCTGTTGTGTAAAACTTCCTCAAGATTTAATTTTGTGCTTAATATTCTTACAATTTCTATACACTGCGCTGGAAGTTGCGTTGGCCACTTAAGCGAATGCAAAAGTGAGTCAATTTCTGATGGATCTAACGATCCATTAAGTCACACTCCACATTTGTCTCCAACATCCTGTTCATACAAAAATATTACTGTCGGACTGCTGCAGTGAAATGGTTGCAGCAGCGTTTCTGTACAGTTGCAGTGGTTGTTTTTCTGAAGTGTTTTCTGTACTCACTGTATCTCCTGCACGGATCCAGCCACACAGTGGAATCGTTCCGGGACGGTCTTCCACTCCCGGGCCAGTTTGACCATTCCTCCGGCATCCAGCACGCCGTATCCGAACAGATGGTTGAACTCCAGGCCCACACCATTCCTCCTCCACTGGTGCACCTCGTCATGCAGCTTGTTCCTCTTAGAGGTGAGGACCGTCAGGTGCTGCAGGTCCCTCCACGTCAGGTTCGGACTGCAGACAAACACAATGAAGGAAATAAAGTCAAGCCTAGGAAAGAAAATCACTAGCATGACTGCTGTTTGTCATAAACTTGAATCATTCAAGCCTCCTTCAAGCTCCCAATTCTAATAGTTATCATATCCATTCAATATAAAATGTGCTCTATTGAGTGAATGACTTCCTGCAAAGAGCACATAGCAATGCAAGAACAAAACCCTTACAGTTGCATATGGTTTCTCAAGAGCAATTTGCACAGAGCGCTAGGGGAAGTGGATGCAGACTATATACTGGGACCATTGATTCAAGAGATAAGACAGTAAGACTAAACTCATATATGAGGCATGAGGTTTCTATTTTATTAATACACAGCTCTCTGGAATACTGGAACCCTTAGCGATTGTAGGAAAATGGCTTGGAGGTCTTCAGTATTGCTTTTATGGTGAACTCTGATACATGGACAGAAGCTCAGAAGTCTCAAGTCAAATCAAGACAACTAAAACGAAGAGCGAGAAAAGCCGGATCAAGCTGCGGAAGCAGCGACAGCTCTTTTCTTTCGTATAGTCTGAGAGTAACGGATGATCAAAAAAGAAAAAAATGCAAGGTGAGGACTTGATTCTATGCATCGGTTGTTGATTGGATGTTGAGATGTGGGTGTGGCTCTCAAAAACAGAGGCGGAGTTTAAGAGCACTAAATGATTGGAGAAGTTCTGTTTGCGTCATTAAAGAGAAGTCTGTCATTTCACTGGAAGATCCAGCTATGACATTTTGATATTAAAAACATGAGCCATGCATCGATGGACTTAATGTAACTTAATGTTGTGTTATTGTTGCAGTTTTCTTCTAGTTGTTGGGTTAAGTGATTTCTGTGTGGTAATGGATTATTTCGTTGGTATGTAACTGTGTACTTACAGTGTACTTTAAACTCCCAGCCATATCAGGGCTGGACTGGTAATCTGGCAATCATGTAGGGACAGCTGCCCATTGGGTTGCATTGTATTGCTTCAACCCTGGAAATATTGGGAAGTATTGCAAAGTCTATAAACAGGCCAGAGGCAGGACACGAGAATAGACACGCTAGCAGAGAAAGCACAGCAAGCTCACTGTTCACGATGCTTGAAATATTCAAAGAAAACCCTAAATACTATACTGGGGGTGGGATAATATGAACGTATCTCTGAAGGGAACTGACTGTCGTCAGAAAAGTTTTGATGGCATTTTCTTTTCATCTCACCTCCATATAATGCTTATTAATGTAGTGTTAATAAGCGTACCTCTGCTTTGTTTACAGCGATAACCAAGGAAACGCTGTATTGTGACTGTTGCATAAATGCCACCTACTGGCAGAGGATGAATTGGCATTTTTAGCATACTTTGACAATTTTGAAATGATACAATATAATTTAAATAAAAAGTAACTACTCATGCATCTTTGATTGGATTGTGATTAAAATGCAGTGGTGGCCTCTAATTTCAAATGGCTGCAAATCTTGTTCATTTACTCTTTCATTCTTTCTTCTCTTTTGGTTAAAGAAAAAAAAACAAAAAACGGCAGTCGGTTCTGATCATAGTGGGCCGCTTGGACCGAAAATGCCAGGGCTGATTTTTTGTTCCAGTCCAGCCCTGAGCCATACTGCACTACACTCCTCTGAGTACTGCTGAAATATACAAACACATGCAAATAAGCTGCCATTTACAATTTGTATTTACATTTGGCTGAACAAAGAGACCTGCTCACTGGCCACCTACATCATTATTTAGTACTGAGCAAACACAAAGACTTTACACAGGGAAGGCCATGTCAACAGTTATTAACACCAGTCCTGACACCGTAACATCCTACTGAAATGTGTGAACGGACGCAGAAATGATGTGGCAAAATGGCCTTTTCCCCACCAGTCGCTCCTTACAAAGCTTTCTCAATCAAGTGTAATGAACACGGTTGCTGTTGAAATCACTGTCCGTTCCTCCACCTCGAGATCATGCTCTTCTGACTGTGTGACTGTCCTTCTTCATTTGTACTTGTAAACTGTTCTTAATCTCAGTCTGTGTGTTGCTCATTTAGGGCTTGTATCTAATTTAAGCGCCTTGAGTACCCAGAAAAGCACTATAAAAATGTAAAGAATTATTATTATTATTATTATTATTAATTAGGATTTACCTTTTTTTTTTTGCATTTTGCATTTTGCCTTGAGTTAAAAAGTATTTTCTTTTGTTTGATCTTATGGTCACTTTGACTTGAAACTGGTATTACATTTGGGTGTTTTGATTTGGTAGTGATGCATAACATGTACACGGACTTTTCATCAACATTTTAGGTTCAAACTTATATGAATTTATAAAACTGATAATATAATGGAGAGTGTGTAGGGAAAGTTCTGTGACTTGCATTTGCTGTCATGCTTGTATTTAAATAACAATAAAAATCAATAAAACTCAGAGAATTTTGCCAATCAATGCACTACTCCTGGCTTCAGAAAACTGCATCCCTGCATAGGCTTGTTAGGAAACCACATGGCAAGATTATTTACAACAAGGTGCTAATGTTGGTGTGTGTGTTTATGTGGTACATTTTATAATGAAGTAATAATAAGAAGAAAACAATACAATATGACCCCTTTAAAAGAAATAGTCATAGCTAGTGATGTCAAAATTTGCGTGTTAATGCAGGCAATTCGTTTTTCTAGTTTAACAGCATTAAAATATTTTAACGCAGGGATGGAGCTAGCATTGGCCACCCTACTCACAACTGCTGCTTGTTTTTTTGTTTTTTTTTCTTGATAAGAATTGCATTTATTTAGATGCAGAACATCTTTATGAGCACATCAAACAAGAGACTTTTTGCCTCAGCGACAGGTGCGAGTCAAACCTGCGTCACGTTCAGCAGCGGCAGCTCTAAAAGTAATAGCAGCCAAATAATCTAATAACCGGCTGCTGTGATGTCTGTTCTCTTTTCAACAAAAGTAAAAAAGAGGAAATCAATAATTTTTGTAAATTTAAGGATTCATCTATATTTAATTTAGAATTTAGTGTTTGATAACTTTATTCCATTTCTGTATATTTCCTACTTGCTGAAGGGCACAGATAAATATGACATTTGTTATAATGGGATTATGTGAAGATTGTTATTTTTTTAAAGTCTAATCATTGTTAAAATTGACAGCTCTCAATTATACTGTAATGTTGAATGGCTATAGTCAATGGTTACATATTAGGAAAAATTTCCTAGAAACATCAATAGTATTGATATCAGAGATACTCACATTCAGTCATAAAAAATATTCCATTAAACAAATATTAAAAACATACTGTCTTTGTGTTGCATCTACATTAATTTGGGGATTGAATGTGAAATGAATTCAATATAAAAATATATTTAAAAACTTTAATGTTAGGTGGGATTAATCACAATTAATTTCAGGAAAAATTGTGCGATTAATTCGATTTTTTTTTTAATCGATTGACAGCACTAGTCATAGCTCTTTGTAGTTTATTTCAGTCAGTGTGGATCCCCTTGACATGAAATATCGAGTCTTGAGCTTCCAGTGGTGGACAGGAACGGAGTAGATTTACTTCGTTACTGTACTTAAGTACATTTTTCAAGTATCTGTACTTTACTGGAGTAGTTTTATTTTTAGTAACTTTTACTTTTACTTCACTACATTCCAAAGCATAAGATCGTACTTTTTACTTCACTACATTTCATAAAACTTATCGTTACTCCTTATAATATATCACGTGCTCTGACACACAGAAGCGGTGTCTGATTCAAGAACGAACTGATTCTTTTCAATTAACCTTTTAAATCGGTTCGCAAATCGCACCAAACGATTCATTCACGAATTGGAATGATCCGATTGTAGCTGTTCTCGAGTCGACAACTCACTGATTCAAATTAACCGTTTAGTGCGAGTCTCCAGTGAACTGAATTCACAAGTAAGAACCGGGAGATCTTGTGAGCGCATGCACGCGACTGATGCTGCTAAAAGTAAGTTACTATGTCGAATTTTAGGATTAATTATTGTAACTGAAAATCATATTTAGGTCAAAGCTGTCAGTTGTTTGTGAACTAAATCTGCTGTAAAGGGTGATCTGTTTAAGCTCACTGAAATGCTTCAATGCAGACACATTAACATCAGAGTCTCTATGTTTTAGGTCAAAAAACATTAAAATAACTTTACTTTTACTGGAGTAATATTTTATTATACAGATCTGTACTTTTACTCAAGTACTTGATTTGTGTACTTCGTCCACCACTGTGAGCTTCACACTCTTCTAATGAGTCTAAAGTGCCAGATGCAGCCAAATATGATTTGTTTTCTGGCATTCAGAGAAGCATGGGGTAATTGTTGGCTTGAATCAAAAGCGACTTTCAATTTCCTTTTCACGAGGTGATCAGCAACATACTCGCCAATTTGATTCCTCATCAATGGCTGAATGTATGTGGATATGAAGCGTCTCACCCGAGGGTCTCAGAAACGAACATTGATACCCTCCTTTCCTCCAGCAGAGTAACGCTGCTGCTGCCGGAGCACAATCTCAGCCCTGATTCACACATTTATCATGCTGCTCCAGCTATACTTTTTCTGTCCAGGTACTTATTTACTGAACTTCTGACTGTGATAGACTGGCCATCTGTTCAGGAAGTTTGGAGAATGAATGGATGGCTGAATGTTACAACAGAAGCTGCTTATTAAGGAATAAAGATGCAAAATGAAACGACTTTGGGTGGAATATAAGTTTTCAAATCAAGTAGTAAGACTTATAAGTAAAGGAGCGTGAAACAGCGTGTTTATTTGTAACATCATCATTCAACTCTCTAATCACCGGGAACGCAGCTTCGACTCTGGCATTAGCACCGTTTCCATGTTAAATCGTTAAATCGGCTATCAATCATACATGAGGGAGGTTTTCGAGCGGGAGCTGTGCTTGCGGTGCTGCGCTCTGACACAACCCTCGTCTGCAGTAATCTATGATCTCAGCTGCCGTCTGCCAGCAACGCTGCCTTATTGTTTCATAAATCTTTGATAGAGGCTCACTACTCATCAGAGCTGAGCGCTGGAAAACAAAAGTGTACATACTTGGCCTCCAACGCCAGGGCAAACACGCCAGCGGCCTCAGGGGCGGCAGCAGATGTGCCCGAATGACGCAGTGTGCAGTTTCCATACAGATCCGTGGTGGCCTGGAGACAGATGCAGAAAAAGAGAAAGCCTTAATTACACATTAGTGCCAATGATATCCTGATTACACTTCAGCAAACAGCAGGTGAAAAATGCCTTTAAAATTCTAATTCTGTTTTGAACTGACTTCAGAGGAAGCAAACAGAATGCAGAATTCCGGGTTAAATTTAAACTGTAAGAATGTATGAAATTCAAAGAGATCAGTTGCTGTTCTAAGAAAGTTCAATTAAATTTAATAATAATTTCATTTTACAAATTGTCCATGATCATTTTATCATACACACAGCATATGGGGTATTTCCAAAAACATTAGATCAGTGGTCACCAACCTTTTTAGGCCCAAGATCCCTGACCTCGGCCTTTATGAAAGACAAGATCTACCTATTGAAGAATTGATAGAAAAAGACATCCCAGATTGTACTTCAAATTTGAGGCCTTTTACTTAGTATTTTAATTAGTGATGCGCCGATCATAGCTGATTCAGAATTCAGATTTTCTTTTCTTTCTTTCTTTCTTTCTTTCTTTCTTTTTTTTTAACTAGCAAATTGGATTCTGATACTGATTTTTAAGCAAATTTATTTATTGGCTATTTGCTTTATAACAAACAAACTGGCTTTGAACAAAAATATCTAGCCTTTTTAAATTAGAGGCAACCACTGCATTTTAATCACGATCTGCACGGGCAGTTGTTTTTGTTTTGATTTAGATTAATTTCAGGATTTACAAGACTTGGCAACACTGCTTATGAACCGACTGCAATATAGCGTTTCCTTGTTTACCGCTTTAAACAAAGCAGAGTTGCGCTTTATACGGAGAAAATGCCATTGCCATCGAAACTTTTCTCAAGACAGTTCCCTTGTGTGATACATTAATATAACCCCATAAATATAATGCATTTTTGTACTTATTTTACAGTTTTTTTCGGGATCTACTGGGACAGTGATAAAGATCTACCACTCGATCGCGATCGACGGGTTGGCGACCACTGCATTATATCATTGTATGAAATATATAGAAATTTGTGAGCAATCTCAAAATGTATTTAATTCTAATAAATCAATCTTTTTTGACTATAGTGGAATAACATCACGGAGTCAAACCAACATGAAGCAACCATACACTGTAAAAAGTGATTTGTCAAAATAGTAAATACAATTTAAAAACACACATTTTTCAGTTTGCTACCTTCATTTTTTTTCATTTAATTCAATGTGCTTCTTGCTTTATATTTGTAATTGTTAAATTAACTAGTAATTTCTGAGTTTTTTTACGTGTACAAGGTGGAAACAGCTAAATAAAAATGATTTGTTCTTGCTCATTTTGTTGTTGTGTTGGACCAATGAAATTCCTCTGTTGTGTGACTGTGTTGAATTTGTTCAATTGTTCGCAATTCTGTAAATTTCCCTTCCTGTCCTGTTTGTGGCCCATTCACATTCCAGCTCATCGGTGGAATGGACGTCAATTCGTACATTTTCATTAACAGAACTTGGTTCGGTTGCGCAGTGAGGAAAACCCTACAAAATCCCAAAGCTTTGTTCGTCACAACACTTTGAGGTAATGTAGACTTTGGAGTTGCCCGGCATTTCATGATCTATCAAAGGCAGGAGATGAAAGAAACATCCATATTTACCCTCCAGAGATGGACGTTTGTACTTGTGACCAATTTTGGCTGATGTAAGCAAACCTCACTAAAAGCAATGAGATGAAAGCCAAAAAATTAATTATTTAGTGCTTTGTTTTATTTGATGTAGGCCTAATTTGTGTGAATATATTTGAATGAATATCATTGTGAAAAATATTGGTTAATAAATCTTGTGTATTTCTACTGTTCAGTGCTGAATCAGAGAAAAGCGATAAACTGGCATCTCATGACACCAAACCGAAGCAGCCCTGATCACCCTGAGAGAATCAGGACTGACACAAGGCAATTCCTGCCTTTCCTCTGACAGACTAACCACAGTCTTCATCTCAGATGCTTTCTTTGAGTCTGGAGATACACTCTGATTAAGTTCCTAGCTCAATGCATCCCTCCGACTCCATCTGAGTCATTGTTCAGACACAAAATGGATGAAACGATTAACTCCTCGTCATTTTATCACTGTCATACTCTATATTATCACACTGTGGAAAAAGGGATTGTGTTTCAAAAGCATGTTTTAAAGCACGTATGACTTTGGCACACCAAATTGAATATTGCTGTAAAAATTTCCAGACTCAATATTACACAACTGGAACCGTCCTGAACCTGATTTCACCTCAGAAAGATATATCCCACAGATGATTGCCTTTCACAACATCCTTATCATTTCTTTTTGTGATAAAAATAAGAAGAGTAAAATATAAGAAGATTATATAAAATACAAAAGTGGATAAAAAAATAATATTAAAATAATAATGTCTAATAAAATAATAAGAATAAAAGAATAAATGCTGATGTTGTAATAATGTTGTATAAAGGTCATTATAATTAAATAAAATACATTTAATAATAATAATAATAATAATATGGTAATACCATTGTAATAATGTTGTAATAAATGCTATAATAAAAATTATGTATATACAACATTGTGCTTTAAAAAATAGTAATCATTAAAACATAATTTGGGGTGGAAAATGGCTTTGTTTGTGTTTTGCAAGTAATTTTATTTTAAAGGACTGAGTCGGTGCCCCCCACAAACAAACAGAATCTGTAGGAAACACCGATACACACATACACACTCACCACGCCTGCTTCAGGGTTTCGTTTACGGCCGTTGCTGAAGGTGGAGGCGAGGGTGGAGGAGCAGCTTTCATCGTAGAGCGCGGTGCGTCCGTCATTGATGGCCGAGTTAATAGAGATGGTCCACATGCTGGAGGCGTATCCGTCGCAGTTACAGTCGTCATAGCTACCACCGTCTCCGGAGGCCCACACATAGATGCTGCCTTTCCCACCTCGACCCTGTCGGACAGTCAAAAACGGCACGATTACGAGCGGCACTCACGCCTGCTACAGCTCAATAAGGAGCAGTCCACGCTCTTTGATATTTCTCTTCAAGAGCCTTCGAGATTTACTCCATTTATCATACAAATTACACTCGCATAACCACAAGTAATTCAACAGAGACATCAGAGAGGCGTTTCAAGACCTTTTAAAGACTACAAGCTCTCCTCTTGAGTGTCGATGATTCAGGCACAGCCATTGTGTTTAAGGTTCTCGTCTGAACATATAATTTTGATGCTTTTAGCTGAATGCAACAGCGCTCTTTTCTTTAGACTTTTTGTTTTATAGTTGCAGGCACCTGATTTGTACAGTGCAATTGTGATCTTAAAAGGGTCCTTGATTATTGTTATTTGGACAGTACGTGGTGTTTTACCATGCTAACACATCGAGGAGCAATTACGGTGCTTCCAGATCCCTGGGCATCAGCCTCTTTGGAGTAAACAAATAAGAAAATAAGATGGTGTCTTCACATTCTGCAATCACTACAAAAACTTCTCATAATTTAGATTTTATATCAGAATGACTCATTCAGCATCTAATAACCCCAATCTTATATTTGGTAAATGTGACATGCCGAGGGGCTAATAAAACTTGTTTGCTAATATGAGAAATAAAGTCTCAACGGTGTAATACAATAAAGTCACAATTATACACCACGTGTTTAATACATTGCAAGGGTGAAAACAATTTAGACTTCATCAACCTTGAAGCTATGCTAAGGTGTTCAGGCATTATTAGAGCCAAGGAAGTGCATCTCATTTCTTCAACCCTGACTCACTGGAAAAACATGGCTGTAGCGTCATTTCTGCAAATTGATACGACTTTGCTTCTTGTGCGTTTTGCAACACGTTTAGATGTCCAGTGAGTGGTGCTAAAAGTGTATAGAGTTTATCAGAAACAGATGAATGTTAAATGTTTTATTACATTGAGTTTTATACATATCATACATACATATCGCAGCAGTTCGAATCCGCTAAGAAGTTAAAGCTTTATCGCATTTCTACCAGCTACACTAAACACTAAGTGATAGTGTTAACAAAAGCAAACGTGAGATAAAAACATATTTGCTGAAGCAACCACAGCATTTTATCTTGCTTTGACTAGTCTTTGATCTCGGTTATTGAGAGTCGTGACTTGTGATTTATGGACTCCATAATGCATGTGCAGTGCTCTCCTAGGTGAGCTACCGAGCAAGTTTACTTCATCGGAAAAGCCATATATATGGAGCTGATTATATGATGCAAACATCCAAATTAGTTAACAAATTATGCACTACAGTAAGTGTTTGTAATGATTCAGTCCACTGAAGGCGAGCGTAGTGAGAACCCAAGTGCAGTTTTATTCAAACAAGGTGAAATCCAAAATCCAAACATAATCCAAACAAGATACACAGACTTGACTTGACGAGGCATGAACAGACTTAACTAGGCATGAAGAGACTTGACGAGGCACAAACAGACTAGACTCACCAACAGCGGGTTACAACTTCAAATACACGACAAGGGCACAATGGGAACATGATGGCTAGTTATAGCAGACAAGGAGGGTCACATGACATGAACAAACCAATGGGAAACAAGACACATGACTAAGACAACCAATCAGAACATGACACAATGAACAGAGGAACCAATAGCATGAAGACATGAGGGCAAGGGAAGCATGACACAAACAGCATGAAACAATTACAAAATAAAATACATGAAAACATGAACATGAAACAAAACCCAAACACCAAACCCCACATTACAACAGGCAGAACGGGGAGCCATGGCGGTGCAGGCAGATCGGACAGCCATGGCGGTGCAAGCAGATCGGGCAGCCATGGCGGTGCAGGCAGATCAGGGAGCCATGGCGGTGCAGGCAGAGCAGGGAGACGGGGGGACGCCTTCAGT
>NW_015547649.1:110317-116000 GCF_001515605.1 Sinocyclocheilus anshuiensis
GCAGACTCGTGGACAGGAGAGGCCTCTGGAGCGCAGTGTGCAGCCCACACGCTCAAAATGGCGACCGCCATTACGGGCAGTGCAGTAGACAGTGGGATGCCTGGCGGACTTGAGAGGGTAGGGACAACTGGAATGTCAGCCGCTCTCACTGACATCCGTGGTGGGTGCATCACACTAGCAATCAGTCTTTTCAGTCCTCGCCCAAGCTCCGCATCCGACTCAGGCGTGGCGGCCATCTTGGCCGGGGACTCAGGTGTGGCGGCCATCTTGGCCGGGGACTCAGGCGTGGCGGCCATCTTGGCCGAGGACTCAGGCCTGGCATAAGCAGACTGAAATGGCGGCCATATCGTGATGAGACTCTGGCAGATCAGTTGAGACGTGATGAGACTCTAGAAGGGCGGCCATTTTGTGAAGAGACTCTTGATTTTTGTCCAAACCATAACGGAAAATGTCTTTCAGGAATGTTTCATTAAAATATACCTTGTGACAAAGCCCACAAAAGTCCTCCACATATTCTTCAATGGAGCGATTACCCTGATGGAGGCGAACAAGATGATCTGCTGGGTTCATTTTTTCGGTCGTGTATTCTGTGTTTTGAGATCGCAAGTCTTTAACCCTCATTTTGCCCCAGAGAGGAATTTCTTTTTCCCGCAAATGTTAATGTTATCGGATTAAACAAAAACTTAATCTGCTGTAAAGTTGGGCATTTTAACATGTGGAGTCTATGGGATTGACTCCCTTTTGCAGCCAGCCTCTATCGGCCAGTTGACGAATTACAGTTTAAGTCACTTCCATGTTGGCTTCAAGAGAGAGAACGGGAGGTTGCCGCTTGGTGTAAACACAGCGCCTTCCGGGTTCTCTGTCTGTACACTGGCCTCTACGTTTGCAGATCAAACGTGATCTGAGGTGCGCTCATCTGAGACGTGTTTTATCTGTACGCATGTGTCATGGTCTGCTCGTGAACTCATGAACGCGCTTGCAGGAAGTGTCACGGAGGACAAGAAAAAGTTGAATAAAGTCGATATTTTGTTTTCTTCACAAAAAGAGTTCTCGTCGCTTCATAAAATTCAGATTGAACCACTGATGGCAGATGGACTATTTTGACGATGTCTTTCAACAAAACGAGGCTGCTGAACGAGCGTGACACACGGCTCGAAAGCAGTGGAGCTTTTATTATGCCACACTCGACCACTTCCGCTCCTTCCGGTCGTGCATATGTGGGGTAAAGCAGCGCTGTTTTATCATACTAGATACATTTGAAAGTTCTGTTATAATCCAGGTGGATGCTGCACACTGGTGGTGGATGAGGAGATACACCCTGACAATGTAAAGCGCTTTGAGTGCCTTGAAAAGTGCTATATAAATGTAATTAATTATTATTATATTATTATAATGCTACTCTGTGCAGTCGTCACCTGTCTAATAAAACGCACAACAAATTAAAGCGTCTTTGGTGTTTCCATGCTTTCTACAAAACAAAACCGGAAATCGAGGGGTTATGACATCATTGGCAGGCGACACAATGACACTATGGAAACGGTCTGTGTCACTAGTTAAAATTGCTTATTTCTCTGGATTTAAACATTCTTCGAAACATTTGGGATAATGTAAGTACACAAGTCAGCAAAATATATAACACTGTTCTAGTAATTTTTGGATGTTTTAATAAAACAATCTTACATATTGTGCCTTTAAATAAAATAGACACAAAATAGACACTTTCACAAAATGTGTAATGCTGGATATGTATTTTATTATTTTATTTTTTTGCTAGTCTAGCTGGTGGACCAGCATTGCCATAGTGTCCAACAGCAAAACAGAAACTCGTCAATCAAAGGTCAGCTGGTTAAATTAAAGTTTTTTTGCTTTATTTAGTCTATTGACAGCATTTGTGGCAATTTTATCAGCACAGAAAATCATCGGGACTGATCCCAGATTTCTTCCACAAAGCCATTTGTTTGTCAAACCCCACAGGGTTTGAAGCAAAAATGTGAAGACTGTCCTACAGGTAGGTCCACCAACATCAATTCTAGAGTTTTCTCCTCTTTCTTTTATCATTGTGTATATTTTGTGCATATTCATACAGTGTTACAAGGATATGACACTGAGGCTGAAAGATTGGATATATCTTTATATGTCTGCTGCAATGCCCCATGTGTTTCCACTGCTGTACAGTAACCACAAATTTTGACTGACAAGTCAAGATGATTTTCTGTGGTAACTGACATTTTGCCAAACATGCTGTCACCAGCAGCCAAACCGCAATGCTCAACTGTATCTGGCATTTCATTAGCACTCTGTGTGGCATCCTACAAATAAATAAATGAAGCATACGAGAAGTGTTTGCCATCTGACCCTCATAATGATTAAACTGCGTTTAGTATTACTCCCAGGCTCAACGTCAGTCCTCTCCAACTGCAGTGAGGAAGCCTGAGGGACAGACGGTCTTCACCCATCACTGCTATTCTTGTCCAATCTGATTTCAATTGCAAAGGGCTGCTCAAAACACACAGCGATTACTTTGTGCGATGCCTCGGCTTGACAAGTGGAGCGCCCTCATAAATCCTGCTCAGTAGAGGAGCACTCGGCGCCATTTATACCCATTAGCCGAGGCAATTTGTGAAGGCAGCCGTCACGGACAGGGAATGTGCATCTAAATGACACTTTTAGTGTGACGCGAGGAGACTTTGCAAGGTTGACATATGTGGGAGAACTCCTGGAGAGTCTTGAGGAGTCAAAGCTATTTTGTAATGAAGCTGCATGGATGCAACACATAGATGCCTTTGAATGCTTGTCTTCTGAATAAAAAATGATAGAAATGTTATTAGTACAAGACTGTAAAAATGCTATTGTAAAAATCTGTTAATTAGCTAATGGTATGTTCCCTATATATCAGTGGTGAGCAATAACTATGCTTCTTTTTGGTTTTTTTTGTTTTTTTCTCATCAATTTTGTACATTAGGGTTTTATGTCACATCTAACGTTGTTAAATTAATATTAATTGCATTATTTTAGTGGCATGTGTGTTCGCATGATGGCGTTTAGTATTTGTATGACACTGTGTGCACCTTCAATATATTAATATTCACCTCAACTCGTCTTGCCAGGTTAAAACTGGATTTTTTTTTTTTTTTTTTAAATAGTGTAGGACTATTTGTTCGGGACTGTTTCATATTACAGGAGCACTTTAGCATCATGAAGATGGTTTGGAAATGTGGAGAAGGACAATAATCAACGTAGCATTTGAAATTAATGAATTTGCAGCATTTGCTTGAGACAAGTACTTATATTTACAAAGATTAAAATGTGAGAAATTCTCATCAAATTCGCAAATTCTCAATTCAACATCGACAGTGATTACACTGATATTTGCAATTCAAAAGATAGCCAACAATGATAACATTGTCATATTATCTGCATACTAAACTATGATTTGTCTGTGGAATATTGGGAATATAGTATATAGAGATTTATTTCTAGAAATGCAAATTCTAGTTATATGAGTGAAACTGGTTTTATTTTGAATTTGAATCTCTAAATACACTCATATTTTTTGACGACGTGCTGAAGTTGTGTTTGGTCTCGTACTGTTTCGCATACCTTGTCAGTGTTGTGCGCTTGCTTAGCCCTTTGTTGTGATAAACAGTAAAGTGTGTTTAAGCGCTAGCAAAAGACAGTGTAAAGAAATAATCTTTGAGAGAAGCAGTCAATCAGAGGAAGTTAAAAGCAGATGGTAAGTGTATTTATTTCTTGTCTCATTAGTGTTTTAGCACAGTTGTCGTTGCTAGGAAACGCTTGTTTTGTTTACTGTGTTGAGACGTGCTGAAGTTGCGTTTGGTCTCGTACTCTATCGCATACCTTGTCAGTGTCGTGCGCTTGCTTGGCCCTTTGTTGTGATAAACAGTAAAGTGTGTTCAGCTGAATTCAATTTACGTTTTGTCAAATGGATATAAAAAAGGTTAGTACACCGCAGCAGCAATCGCGGCAGCCCTTGTGTGAAGCCTCGTGTGAAGCACTCCTCGTGTGAAGACCGAAGAGTGTAAAGATACGATCGATACGTCACTTCCTGTTTGTTGCTGCCGTGTGTTTTGAGTTTGAGCTCCGTCAAGTAAATTCTTTGTCGTGTAATTTTTTATCTTAAAATCAATTTTATACACCATCATTTTCATTTCTATAACGTGTGAATATATCCCCTATCGTATTCTAGTTTTATTTTGATTTCCCGAGTCCGCTATTAGCAAATAACCCGCTAGCATCGCCAGCATGGTTGCCGCTAATCTCGCTTACATTACTAATACTCTATTCACACACATTACCATTGTTTTACTCACTGTTACTTGCTTTAATGGCGGATGTGTGTCTACCATCTAAGATCCGCCTGGGTCAATGGTTCAAACGGGGCCATAGTCAATGACTGTAGAACCAAAGGAAGATCCCAGGATGATCTTAACTTCTTCTCTGAAGAAGTATCACTGCAAACAGTAGTATCACAGTGCAAGCATATTAAATTCCAGGGGTTAAAGCAAAACAAAATCCTGAGCCTGAACTTTTTTCCAGGGGTTGGGGGTTGCGGTGGCGGACACATACACAGGGTTATTTGGCAAACAACAAAAGAAAATGAAAATGATTTTCACTAACTAGTAACGTATCTGCCACTGCCATTAGCCCTTGACAGGCTCAGACTACAGATTATAGTGGGATATTTGAAACAGCAATACCAAGAAAGGTTACTCACTACAATATGGTGCAAACACATGTAACATTTAGGATGCTTTTGATATCAAGAACTGGTAACTTAAACAGGGTTCGTACAGATACTGTAAAATAAAATTCCAGGACTTTCAAGGACTTGCACTATGCACTACTTTTTCAAGGACTAAAATCAGATCTCACTTATTAATCAATATTGTTATTATCTTTCAAATTCCAAATTCTAATATAATAAAACTAAATGGTACAAATTAAGTGCAGCTCATGCAAATAATGCAATGACTGTGGAAACTTTAACATTTGAAAGTATACTATGGCAAAGTTATCACTTTCCTTATTCAAACTGATTTTTTTTCATGAATATATGATTGACCTGAAGAATGAAAGCTATATCATACACTTGGAAAATAATGACTTTCATCACGCTCATAGACACTAGGGGTGTGACAATACACTTAGCTCACAAGATGAGACAAAATGCAGATACTTGGTTCACTAGAACGAGACAATGTTTTAATAATTTAAGAAATTTTCAAATGATAAAATATTTGTCTTTTAATCACAAAAAGTAACCAATGCAGTTGTATTTTGAAATGTTTTAACTAATCTAGTGCTTAACTAATGATTATTAGGGATGCACCGAAATGAAAATTCTTGGCCGAAGCCGAAGAAAAATGAAACACTGGGCCGAAGGCCGAATACCGAACACGGTTTTTCGCATTTTTTCCCCCATTTTGCTAATTTTTTTTCACCATTGCATAAATTAAATAGCCAAAATGTGCTTTTAAAAATATTTACTTAACGCTGAACATTTTTTAACATTCTAGCAGACATTATACCAATAAAACACAATTTAACTTAAAATTAATAAGTTAGTAAAATAATATTTTTTGGCCATTTTTGAGACCCCCTTCTTGAATCAGGCATGTATTTTTTACTGTACAAATAAATGCAGCCTTGCTGAGCAGAAGAG
>NW_015547649.1:117508-117658 GCF_001515605.1 Sinocyclocheilus anshuiensis
TATTTTTTTTTCATGAATATATGATTGACCTGAAGAATGAAAGCTATGTCATACACTTGGAAAATTATGAACTTTATCACGCTCATAGACACTAGGGGTTTGACAATACACTTAGCTCACAAGGTGAGACAAAATGCAGATACTTGGTTC
>NW_015547649.1:117727-120644 GCF_001515605.1 Sinocyclocheilus anshuiensis
GTTGATTTGCAATGAATTGTATCGTGAAAAGCGCTGTACAAATAAACTTGACTTGACTTGACTTAAAGACCATCGACTCTACCGTGCGACGCCACAGTGCAGGGACGCAGACAAAGGACATAAGTATTGCTTTTGACTCAACCTCTTTTTTACACATTTCTTCACTTCTGTTTCAGTTTTTATGACCAACTCTTACTATGTGTTTTCATATCCCTACTATTACTACCACTCGCAAACCACGCATCACACACTGTAGGCAGCACGGTGATGTTTCGTGTGATTCAACGACGTTTAAATACATTTAATTGTAATATTTGACCACATGCAAAGTCAGAAACTTTATTTTGAAATCGCGATGTACAATAAATCGCGTATTTAGAAATATGTTGATGTATTCTCCTGTGTTGGCATAGGTTTAAATGATTTACGTTACAAATCAAGTGAGTTTTCCCAGATGAACGTTAATAAACAACCCAAACTCACTGCATGTGCAGAGGAAGAGTTAAGCCCCTTTCACACATACAATCTTTACTGGTAAATTACCGGGAAGTTACCATTAAGAGATCATGTGTGAACAGGAACTTTTCAAAAATCCCGGTAAATTTGTTCTGGCAATAATATCGTTTTATGGAGATGACATGATTACAAGGCCAGCCCGTACCAACCCTTCTGCCCCTTGGTTATCTGATGTACATCGTTCTAATGAAAGGTGTGGCGCAAATAAAAAAATACTACTGACCTTAATGTGTATCAGTCACTCCTCTCTTCCTTCTCTGCTAATGTCACATTCTCAGGGGTTAAAGCAAAAAAAAAATCCTCAGCCTGAACTTTTTCCCGGGGTTGGGGGTTGCGGGGGCGGACACATACACAGGGTTATTTGGCAAACAAAAAAAGAAAATTATTTTCCTTGAAACTAACTAGTAACGTATCTGCCATTGCCACTGACAAGCTCAGACTACAGATTATGGTGGGATATTTGAAACAGCAATACCAAGAATGTTTACTCACTACAATATGGTGCAAACACTTGTAACATTTAGGATGCTTTTGATATCAAGTTTTGCTGGTTATTTCAAATGACAAAATATTTGTCTTTTAATCACAAAAAGTGAAACAATGCAGTTGTTTTTTTTTAATGTTTTAACTAATCTAGTGCTTAACTAATTATTATTTTGCTAATCAAGTAATCTGATTATTTTGACAAGTGAATAATCTGATATTTTTTAGTAATACAAATAGAACTAAGTTGAAAAACAGGCTTTAATATGACTATATTTATATATAATGTAGCTATGAGGCATAATGTAATATGCCTATATTATAACAAATACCTGCAGAAGGCGCCAAGGGCCTGGTGATATTTCATGTGATTCAACGACATTTAAATCCATTTAATTTTAATATATGGCCACATGCAAAGTCAGAAACTTTTATTTTGAAATCGCGATGTACAATAAATTGCACATTTAGAAATATGTTGATGTATTCTCCTGTGTTGGCATAGGTTTAAATGATTTACGTTACAAATCAAGTGAGTTTTCCCAGATGAATTTTAATAACGTTAATTAAGCAACCCAAACTCACCGCATATGCAGAGGAAGAGTTAAGCCCCTTTCACACATACAGTCTTTACTGGTAAATTACCGGGACGTTACCATTAAGAGATCATGTGTGAACATGACCCTTTCAAAAATCCCGGTAAATTCGTTCTGGCAATCATATCGTTCTTATGGAGATGACGTGATGGAGCTGTCTACAAAGCTCCGCTGCTTTTTTAAAAGCTTTTCTATGTAAATATGACGCTAGATGGAAATCTTTCGAGATTGCGCCTCGCAGCTTTTTCAATGTGTCGTGCTCGAGACCCAGGCTTCTTTTCCATTCATCAGCTAATGTGCGTCTCGTGTTTATAAGAGCAAAAAACTTCTGATTGACTAGTAATGTTAGTTTGGTTGAGAGTGAAAGCTGTGTTCCTCTCATACATTGGTAGGCGAACTCATGAACTCGAATGTGATATCAACAAGTGTTTTTAAATGTAGGATGACTTTTTTTTCCCACAGCCAAACGCCGCACGCCAGAGATCCGGCACGGTGCCGGAGAACTTTAAGCCCTGCATTCTTTCTAATCATCCTACTACTTGTCCGTTTGATCCTATTCCATCTCATCGTCTTCAAGCCATTTCTCCTGCAGTTGTACCTGCACTCAATCACATCATTAACACATCCCTTCACACTGGTGTTTTTCCCTCAGCATTTAGACAGCCTCGTATAACCCCACTACTTAAGAAACCCACCCTTAACTCATCTCTTTTAGAGAACTACAGACCAGTTTCCCTTCTTCCTTTCATTGCAAAAACACTTGAACGAGCTGTGTTCCACCAAGTCTCTGTCTTTTTCACACAGAACAACCTCCTTGACAGCAACCAGTCCGGTTTCAGAAGTGGACATTCAACCGAGACTTCCTTGCTCTCAGTTGTTGAAGCCCTAAAGGCCGGGACACACCAAGCCGACTTCAAAGAACTAGCGGCGACGAAAGCCGACGGTGTTGTCGCCTCATGTCGGACCAAAAAACTGCGCTCGAACACACCGCACAGACTACAGCCGACGGCAAACTAACATGTGCGTTCTGCACATGCATGAGAGGAATTAACTGTCTATATCAACATGTTGAATCGGGCAAACTGCCGCCGACGTGACGTGCCACCTCTGTTTATCAATTTGCACTGGCTACAAATAGCTGCTCGCATAAAATTCAAGGCATTAATGTTTGCCTACAAAACCACCACAGGCTCTGCACCCCTTTACCTAAATTCATTACTTCAGACTTATGTGCCCTCTAGAAGCTTGCGTTCTGCATGTGAACGTCACTTTATTGTGCCATCCCAAAGAGGCACAAAATCACTTTCACAGACTTTTAAATT
>NW_015547649.1:124367-131268 GCF_001515605.1 Sinocyclocheilus anshuiensis
CCTAAAGGCCGGGACACACCAAGCCGACTTCAAAGAACTAGCGGCGACGAAAGCCGACGGTGTTGTCGCCTCATGTCGGACCAAAAAACTGCGCTCGAACACACCGCACAGACTACAGCCGACGGCAAACTAACATGTGCGTTCTACACATGCATGAGAGGAATTAACTGTCTATATCAACATGTTGAATCGGGCAAACTGCCGCCGACGTGACGTGCCACCTCTGTTTATCAATTTGCACTGGCTACAAATAGCTGCTCGCATAAAATTCAAGGCATTAATGTTTCTCTAGCACTCTCTACTCTAATTCTATTTTTATAAATAAATAAAAATAAAAAATAAACTTGCCCCTTTTAGACTTGCACTCTATTTATTTACTAACTGCTTGTTTTCTTTAAAAAAAACACTAACACTTGCTTCTCTAATCTTTTTGCATTCTATTTGTTTTATTTTTATTTATTATACAATTAACAAAAGCAAAAAAGGCCTCTAACACTAGCTTGCTCTATTCTTTTTCTATTCTATCTGTTTTCTTTTAATTTATTATATGATTTAAAAAACCTTGCTATGTGTACTGCATTAAGCTAACTGAGACTTGTTATAGCACTTGCATATCATTGCTCTTTTTTTATTTTGATTGCTTCCATTGTCCTCATTTGTAAGTCACTTTGGATAAAAGCGTCTGCTAAATGTCTAAATGTAAATGTAAATTTTCTGAAGTACAGCATTATTTGTCCAGGTGTCTGGTGTTAAAGTTGATCTAAAGTGGCAGAGAGAGACCAGGAAGACTCTGAACTCTGGGTTTTTTTCCTGACTGGACCAGATGTTACAATTCTGTACCTCTGTATTTCCTCTCTTTTTTTCTCTCTCTCAGGTGATTCAAAAGGGAATCAATTTAGCTACGCTTATCCTGTAAGAAATCTCTGTGGTTTTTAAGCATGAGGTACCTTGTTGACTCCGTCAGCCATGGCCTGCAGGGTGAGCTCACGTGGGCCGTCCACCGTCTTGCCGTCGTCGGTGGGACCCCAGCTGGCGCTGTAGATGTCAATAACCTGTGGCATGTGGCTGATGGACGAGGCCTCGATGATGTCCGTCATGAAGGGCTGGTCCAGCATACGAATGCCTGCGAAATGGCAGGATTGAGAACATGGGAACAGCAAAAAAACCCTTGATGTTACTCTATTGATGCTCTGCGGTGATGAGTGCAGGGGTGAGAGGGCTTGAGATTCACTGAAGATAATGGCTTAGGTGCTTCATCAAGCACAAATGAGATTTCACCTTAACTTTGATTTCTCTCTCGTCTACAAAACCTGCTGAAAGTGACCTTATGCTGGACTACACTAACAAAAGTGTATACTGCAAGTTCATTTTATTATGCAAACTTAAGTAAAGTTCAAGTATTCCAAGTAAACTTTATTTAGTAAGTGTACTAATAATCAGAAATCAGAAATACTTTATTATTCCCCAGAGGGAAATTAGGTATCATTGATATCATAATATCATTAAAGTATACTTGTATGTATATGTCAATACATATTGGGACTCAACTGGCTTACTTTTTAGTTTATCAAAGTATACTCTTCAAAATATACTTGCCTTAATTCTGGCAAGTATACACAAAAGTCTAAGCACACTTGGCCTATACTTAACCTTTTGATTGAGATATACTTAAGAAAGGTATAATTAAGTATTTTAAGTATACTTTTATTAAAAAAGCAAAACAAAAAAAAACCTTAAGTTCAAAGCTGCGTCACTATACACTATAAACCATGCACTTACGCATTACAGTGTGTGCATAATTATTAGGCACATTGATATTCTAAACATATTTTTTTCCCAAGCACATTTTACCAATTCCAAACCACATCAATCTTAATAACTACTATTAATTTTGTATTTATTCATTTTTAGTTCATTTTTAGTCCATCTCCTATCCTGAAAAGTCTGACTTGCAGGATTGACTAAAAATTAACTCCTAAAACTTACTGCCAGATTCTGGAGATAAATTCTTCAAACAGTGGTACAAGAGGATGTGATGCTGGTCCTTCAAGAGTCACTCTCAACTTATCTGTCCGTATAGCCTATAAAAATGAGTCTTCATGTATTTCACAATACTTCAGCATGTTATTCTTATAAAGTGAGGGTCAATTTCTAGGATATTTTACCCAAGCAAAGTCTCTGAGAACCTGACACCTTGTAATTCTGGAGACTCCAGGAAGGTTGCAGTTCTGGAAAATGGTGGCGCTGGAGACTAAATGTTTCCTGATGGTTTCACACCTAATTTTTACATTAATTCTTCATTATTTTGTAATTATTATGTGTCTTTTCTTCTCCACCTGTTTTTTTTCTGACCCCGCTGACCAAGTGAGCATTTTGCTGACCAATGGTCATGCCTTAACTTTGCAAATTCTAGTATTGCATTAGTTTTGAATATTTATCATGGGCATTTCATAATTTTTTGTCTTTTAGTCTTTAGTTTGAATCTCTTTTTTGGCTCATTTTATCTGTAAAAGAAAACGTGCCTAATAATTCTGCACACCTGAATATAAGGAGTTTTTCACTTCCAGCCTTCATGAACAATTATATATCACTTATAAATGATTAAATACAAAATCAATAGTAGTTATTAAGATTGTAATGTGGTTTGGAATTGGTAAAATGTGCTTGGAAGAAAAATATGATCAGAATATCAACGTGCCTAATAATTATGCACACACTGTAGAAACGTACTGTATATACACTAAAATGCACTAAGCATACTATAGTAGCAGTAGGTATACTAATATCAGTTCACTAATAGTATATATGTATCTGTACTATTTCAATATTTCTTGGGAATAATTTGGCCCATTCTAAAGTTTATAAAAGTCTAATTTTAAGTGTAACAGTAGTAAACTTTAAATAACTAGTTAACATCTAACTTTTTCTTTACTCCTGAAAGTTTAAGTAAACTTATTGGTACACTGTTAATTAACTAGTTATATACTTCTAACCCGTTTTTTTTTTGTCTATGCAAGTCCACTGTGAAGAAAACTCTAATACAAGTTCAATAGTTTTTATACTGCGAGTGTAACTGTATTCCTGAACAAAAGACTGTATAACAGTTCAGGCTAAATATACTTAGACTCCGTATACTGTGTTTTCTACCGCACATGTTAAAGCTTAAATCCATGTATGAAGGCACTCCAGGAACATCAGTGCTGCGTGCCATGAGACATCAGCGGCTGTCAGACTGACTGAGTGTCCTCATACTGACCTCTTCCTGGATGAAGCTGAAGCTAGAGTCATGCGTGTGTCCCTTTGTGAGGGACAAAAGACATTCACTGGCTATTAGTTACTCGCCTTTTCTTTTGTGGCCTTTTGAAAAGAAAAATAAATCAATGTGCTGCAGAGCGTAAATGATGTTTTTATTGATGCTGCTGTTGGTGCTGGCTGCTGGATGTTGTGGAAGAGGGGAAGGGTAGAAATTATTAATTGAGCTGATATTCCATTAGGCTAAGAAACAAAGCGATGTCTCAAACGGAGACAAGTCATTCATCATTACTGACTGCACAGAACAAACCTGATAAAGCATGCAAGTTTTTTAAATACAACACTGTCTTGATAGCATCCAAACACTTTAATGTGAATATTGTTTCTGCTTCTTGAATGTAACATTTGAAACGTGCATTTTCTGTAAAGCTGCATTTAAATATTATGCGTTTAAATAGCGCTATACAAATAATCATGAATTGAATTGCATGCTGAATTTGTACATTTGTCTGCACCATCTGCAACCGAAAACATGTTCTTGGTATTATTTGGTTTGTTTGAGAAACAGCTTTTGCTCAGAAGCAGTTGTTGTGATGTCATGCTGACACGAGCAAGACTAACAATCCAATAGCCAGTACAGAAAGCAAAAAGCTTAATATCAGTATATATGAGTGAATAATATATGTGAACACTCAGTGTAGGATATATGATTTTTCTGAAATCTAAAAATGGAGGAAACAGATAGACTTTTTTGGAAATTAAATTAAAAGGACATTGGATTACTTCTAAATTCATCTTCTCATAAAAGCAGCAGTATTTGAGTTGCATCCACTGAAAACTTCTCAGCTGGTTTACTATGGCAAGTGCCTATCGTCTGACTTGACAGCTCTTTTCTGGTTCCTTCCCTGACACTCTCATCTACTTTCAAGACGATTCGCCTGGCATCTTATATGAGATGTTAATGTTATTATGAGGTCATCACTGTCAGAGCCTATCAGAGACATACCTGCTACCTTGGAGTTGTAGGCCACGCCCACTCCACAGATGTTGTTGTTTGAAACCGCAGACACCTCTCCAGCACACCTGGTGCCATGACTGAAAAACATCAGTCAGACATCACATATTTCACAATGATTTCACATTTCACATTTCACAATTAGTGTAAATAGAAATATAGAACAAGCTAAATATAAATGTGGCGAGGGGGGCGTGGTTTAGCGGAGTCTGCAGCGGTACAGAGAGGTCGGAGACGAGCGGTGAGTAAGTAGGTCAAGTGCAAAATGACATTCACCTGCTTCTCATTTCAGTGATTGGCCTGGAGAGACCGTAAAAGGCCACGGAGAAACCCAGAGCTGGAGAGAAAGAGACAGACTGAGGACTCGTGGGGAAAAGACTGTTGCCTGTGAAGCAGACAATCAACTAAGTGCTGTGTAGTTCTGTTTATTTGAAGCGCCTGAAGCGCATGTTTGTTTGGAATTGTGAACCAGTTAAATAAATTACCATGAGCCTCAGCCACAGGACGATCCAGAGGCGTTCATCGATCTATTCGAGAAATTGGCCGAGGCATGTGGCTGGCCATGAGAGCACTGGCCAGTGCGTCTCATACCACTGCTCTCAGGGGAGGCGCAGGTGGCGGCCCAACAACTGCCCATTCAAAACCTCCTGGTCTTCACCGATCTGAAGCGAGCCATCCTGCAGCGGGTCGGCCTGAGCCCAGAACAACATTGCCAGCGGTTTCGGTCGCTGGATCTGGGCGCGAGTGGCCGGCCCTTCATGTTGGCTCAACAGCTCCGGGACGCCTGCTGCAAATGGCTGCTGGCTGGGGGAGGCGACGTCGAGCAGATCCTCGACCGTGTGGTGCTGGACCAGTTTATCGGCAGAGTGAGTCCAGTGACACCGCCCAACGTCGCTAGACCTGGACATCCAGTTGGCGGAATACCAGATGGTGGCGTGCCCAGGAGTCGGCGAATCCCTGCTAGCTGTTTCTCTTTCTCTCTCTTCCCCTAATATTTCTTCTTCCCCCTATCCTGTTCCCTTTCCAGGGGGGCGGGGCTAGTCAGTGCGGGATCTGCAGCGGTTCCTTTTTCTCCACTCTCTCCAGGTCAGTCCCTTGACCCACTTCCTGCCAACAGAGCAGCGGGAAGGTCTGGGCCGGCCTGTTGGTGTTGCGGGGACCCAGGGCATTTCATTGACCGGTGCCCAGTGATGGAGGTGGGGGCACTGATCCAGGTCCCGGACAGCCCACAGGCTGCCCCCGATCAGGCTGGCCTGTATCAAATACCTGTGAGTATTAAGGGGGGTACCTATCTCGCTTTGGTGGATTCTGGTTGTAACCAAACCTCGATCCATCAAAGCCTGATTCAGCTCGAGGGATTGGATAGAAGCCGCATGGTTCCGGTCCGGTGTGTGCACGGTGATGTGGTGAAGTATCCTCTAATGTCCCCACTGATTCAATTTCGGGGTCAAATCATAGTGTGGAGGTCGCAATTAATCCACACCTCCGGCATCCGTTAATTTTGGGGACAAATTGGCCAGCATTTAGTCAATTACTGGGATGTTTGTGTGCGGATGTATCTTGTGGAGAGAGATGGCTGGAGAGCGTAGCGGACGCGCAGGTGGGAGTGGCTGAACTGGGACCGCGGAATACTGAGCCAAGGGAACGGAGCGCGAATGAGAGGCTAATCCTCTCTGAGCGTGATGATTTTCCCCTGGAACAGTCCCAGGATGAGTCCCTAAAGCAGGCATTTGAAAAGGTCCAATCCATCGATGGTCAGCGTTTCCAACCCGCCCGTTCTCTCTCCTATCCCTATTTTGCCATTTTAAAGGATCGGTTGTACCGAGTGACACAAGACACTCAGACAAAACAGGATACAACCCAATTGTTAGTACCTAAAAGCTGTCGGGAAATGCTTTTCCAGGCGGCTCATTGTAATCCAATGGCGGGGCATTTAGGACAGGCAGCGACACTAAATCGTTTCATGACCCGATTCTTTTGGCTGGGCATTCACGAGAATGTGCGCAGGTCGTGCGCGGCTTGTCGTGAATGTCAGCTGGTAAATCCACCGGCCTCCCCAAAAGCGCCTTTGCGCCCTCTTCCTCTAATGCAGACCCCCTTCGAAAGAATTGGTATGGACCTCATCGGGCCATTAGAACAATCGGCACGCAGGCATCGCTTTGCATTAATCCTAGTGGACTATGCAACACGATACCCTGAAGCAGTAGCGCTTCGCAACATTTCAGCGAAAAGTGTAGCGGACGCACTGTTTCGGTTGATCTCCCGAGTGGGAATCCCCAAAGAGATTCTCACTGATCAAGGCACGGCGTTCATGTCACGTACGTTACGCGAACTGTACGAATTGTTGGGCATTAAAGGGGTCATATGATGCGATTTCAATTTTTCCTTTCTCTTTGGAGTGTTACAAACTCTTGGTGCATAAAGAAGATCTGTAAAGTTGCAAAGACTAAAGTCTCAAATCCACAGAGATATTCTTTATAAAAGTTAAGACTTGTCCACGCCCTCCTAAAACGCCTCGTTTAAACATGCCCCCAGATGTCTACGTCACTGTGTGGGAAAATTTGCATAACGCCGCCCAAATGTTCACGCAAAGAAAGAAGGCGTAACTTTTATTCTCGCTGTAGTATTGTTGTT
>NW_015547649.1:132231-132388 GCF_001515605.1 Sinocyclocheilus anshuiensis
CACCGTGGACGAAGCGGAGTCCAGCCCGGGGTCGTCACGTGGTTGCCGGAAGCCCGCCGGCCGCGACATTCTCAAGACCGCCGGCCGCCGCTCACTCTAGCCCGCAGTGTGTGACGCATTTTATGGAGGACTGTTTCCTGAACCTGCAGTTCTGCAT
>NW_015547649.1:132627-134742 GCF_001515605.1 Sinocyclocheilus anshuiensis
TAAACACATTGCATTACACCAAATACACAACATAATGTTCTTTTTAGCAACATCATATGACCCCTTTAAGTCGATTTGCACCAGCGTCTACCACCCACAGACGGTCTGGTGGAACGATTTAATTGCACGTTAAAAACCATGATTCGGAAGTTCGTTCACGAAGACGCCAAAAATTGGGACAGGTGGCTGGAACCCCTCTTGTTCGCTGTGTGCGAGGTCCCGCAAGCCTCGACGGGGTTTTCCCCCTTTGAGTTTCTCTATGGGCATCAGCCCCGTGGGGTGCTGGACGTCTTGAGAGAAACTTGGGAGGAGGGACCTTCAGAAAGCCGAAATTAAATTCAGTTTGTGCTGGACCTGAGAACAAAACTCCACACCTTTGGGCGGCTGTCAATGGAGAATTTGTTACAGGCCCAGGACAGGCAGAGTCGGCTGTACAACAGGGGAACCAGGCTACGTAAATTTGTACTGGGAGAAAAAGTGCTTGTATTGCTTCCTACATCTAGCTCTAAATTACTCCCCAAGTGGCAACGACCCTTTGAGGTCACACGGCAAATTGGGGATCTTGATTATGAGGTCATTCGTACGGATAGGGGTGGGGCACATCAGATTTATCACCTCAACCTCCTTAAAAAATGGAGTGAGGCGGAGTCAGTGATGCTAGGGATGGCAGTGAGTGGGGAGGAGGATCTCGGGCCAGAAGTAAATACCAAACTGCAATCTCTAGCTCTGGACCCTGGGGGGCGACCACCTCTCGGCCTCGCAGCTCGCTGATGTAGCCAAGCTACAGGCCGTATTTGCAGAGGTGTTCTCGCCCCCGCCTGGTCGAACAGACCTCATACAGCACCACATAGAAACCGAGCCGGGAGTGGTGGTTCGCAGCTGGCCATATCGTTTACCTGAACACAAAAAAAGGTGGTTCAGGCATAATTAGAGGCGATGCTAGAGGCGAAGATGGGAGTAATAGAGGAATCCCACAGCGATTGGGCGAGCCCGATAGTTATAGTACTAAAAACGGACGTCTCGGAACGATTCTGTGTGGATTATCGCAAGGTGAATGCTGTGTCGAAATTCGACGCATATCCAATGCCGCGGGTTGCCGAATTGCTTGATCGGCTGGGTGCAGCTCGTTTTAATTCAACACTGGATTTAACTAAAGGATATTGGCAGATCCCCTTATCACCTCTATTCAAAGAAAAAACGCAGTTTGGATTGCACCAATTCGTTAAGATTCCGTTCCGGCCACATTTCAGCGCCTCATGGATAAAATTCTTCGGCCGCATGCGGCACATGCCGCTGCATAACTAGATTATATTATTGTTTATTGTAACGACTGGCAGCAGCATATGGAGCATGTGCAGGCCGTACTGAGAGTGCTGAGAAGGGCCGGACTGACAGCCACCCGAACAAGTGTGCGGTTGGGCGTGTGGAGGTCAGGTATCTGGGCTTCCACTTGGGGCATGGGCAGGTGCGTCCCAAAATTAGTAAGACTGCAGCGGTTGCAGCCTGCCCGAGACCCAAGACCAAAAAGGAGGTGAGGCAGTTCCTGGGGCTGGCGGCTTATTATCGAAGGTTTGTACCTAATTATTCGGACCTCACCAGCCCGCTGACTGACCTCACTAAAAAGGAAGCACCAGATCCGGTCCAGTGGACGGAGCTGTGTCAGCAGGCTTTCACCCAGGTAAAGGCTGCTCTGTGTGGCGGACCGCTTTTGCACTCTCCTGATTTTTCTCTCCCCTTCTTGCTGCAGACAGACAGTCATCGGACAGGGGGCTGGGAGCTGTCCTGGCCCAGGAGATAGAGGGTGAGGAGCGGCCAGTGCTGTACATCAGTCGTAAGCTCTCTAAGAGAGAGACGATGTACAGCACCATTGAAAAAGAGTGCTTGGCAATCCGGTGGGCCATTCTCACCCTCCGCTATTATCTCCTGGGACGTGAGTTCACTCTCTGTTCGGACCACGTGCCCCTGCAGTGGCTCCACCGCATGAAAGATACTAATGCGTGGATTACCCGTTGGTATCTGACCATCCAGCCATTTAAGTTCAAGGTGATCCACAGGCCGGGGGAGCAGATGGCTGTGGCTGACTTCCTCTCCAGGAATGGGGGGGGGGGGGTGGCG
>NW_015547649.1:134854-140293 GCF_001515605.1 Sinocyclocheilus anshuiensis
GCCGGGGAGGGGGGGGGGGGGTTGTGGGGCTGCAGGCCGGATGGCTCCCCGGCCTGAGTCGGGCGGTGAGGGTATGTGGCGAGGGGGCGTGGTTTAGCGGAGTCTGCAGCAGGAGAGAGAGGTCGGAGACGAGCGGTGAGTAAGTAGGTCAAGTGCAAAATGACATTCACCTGTTTCTCATTTCAGTGATTGGCCTGGAGAGACCGTAAAAGGCCACGCAGAAACCCAAAGCTGGAGAGAAAGAGACAGACTGAGGACTCGTGGGGAAAAGACTGTTGCCTGTGAGGCAGAGAATCAACTAAGTGCTGTGTAGCTCTGTTTATTTGAAGCGCCTGAAGTGCACGTTTGTTTGGAATTATGAACCAGTTAAATAAATTACCACGAGCCTCAGTCATGCCGACTCTGACTTCTTCCTTCCTTTCCTCGAACTTTGTTACAATAAACATCCATAAAGCCGAGAACACACTACACGACTGTCAGGCCGATTATGAATGGAATTTGGTCTTGATGACGGATCATGCCCAGTCATACCAGGTCTGTTCCAGTTGGGCTCAGTCGCTGTTTGCAGTCGGCAGAAAAAGTCGTAGTGTGTGGTGTGCAGTCGGCAGAAAAAGTCACATAGTTTCTAAAGGTGTCTAAAGATTATATTCTCAGAATTCAAGAATCAGTCGTTGCCAGTCGTTTTCACAAAGATTTTTTTAAACATGTTTAATATTTGCGACTGACGCCAGCGATTGTATGCAGTGGAGTATGCAGTGGACTATGCAGTGGAGATGCGTTCACTGCAAAACATCATTCAGCAGTCATTTTGTAATTTTGTCAAATATTTTTTTTCTCGATTACAAGAAAAATCTTGATTGTTCTTGTGATTTATTTCTTGTCTTTCTTTTAATTCATAAGTTAATACTGCAAATTAAATGGTTTCAGGTTTTTTTTTTCTGCAGTCGAAGAAAGTGTAGCCTAAATTATGTCAGTGGTTTCTCTCATTTTAAAGATTACCAAGAATACTTTTATTTCGATCTGCAGTCTAATAAAAGTTAAGAAAAAAAATGAACTTTTAACTTCTTAAAATTTGTTATGAAGAATTTTAAATCAACTTCATAATAATAACTCCAAATAGCCTAGACTAATGAATTTTCTTCATAACGAATATATGAACAAAATGAATAGCTTAGCTGTTCTTCAAAACAAAGTTTTCATAAAAAACTTGAAAAATCCAGAATATGACGAAATAAAATGATTCTATATATATATATATAAATTACGCAAACGCGGTGACAAAGGTGGAAGTGACGAACGTGGAAGCGCAGAGGAGAGAGCGAAACAAAACACCGGTCACGAATTAGTAGTACAAAATGAGGATTTGTAAAGAAAAATGTCGGAGGATTTCGATATAAGCCAAGAGGACACTGGTTTTCCTTTGCTGTAAACAAAACTTGTTTCTCGCGAGACTAGCATATTCTCATTGGAGCTTATGCTACTCCTACGTCATACATCATCCACTGGACGCCACTCTCTCGTGAACTCGCGTACGACAGTCAGCGAAAGCTAGAGATTAAGGTTTATAAAGTTGTAAATATGGATATTTTTCTTACAAAAACGCATTACTTCGCTTCAGAAGGCCTTTATTAACCCCCCGGAGCTGTGTGGACTTCTTTTATAATGGATGGGTAAAATTATTTTGGACTTCAAATTTTGGGCTACCATCCACTCTCATTATAAAGCATGGATTAGCCTGGACATTATTTAATATAACTCTGATTGTATTCGTCTGAAAGAAGAATGTCATATACACCTACGATGGCTTGAGGGTGAGTAAACATGGGGTAATTTTCATTTTTGGGTGAACTATCCCTTTAACGTCAGTTAACTCGGCGTAACGTCTCCGTTCCCTCCTTCAGGGAACGAGGGTTACATACGTAACCGAGATGATAGCCTTGATGAAAACCTAGTCCAGAGCATTCAGAACCTCAGACTGTGCAGAAGGTTTACCTTCCAACAGGACAATGGACCTAAGCACACAGCAAGAGTGGCTTATAGACAACTCTGTGAATGTCCTTGAGTGGCCCAGCCAGAGCCTGGCCTTTAACCCAAATTAAATATTTCTGGAGGAACCTGAAAATGTGCGTCTGCCCACATCCAACCTGACAGAGCTTGAGAGGTGAAAAGGCGAGGAGAAGAATGACAGGTAATTGCCAAATGCTGATGTGCAAAGCTTGTCGCATCAAACCCAAAAAGACTTGAGGCTGTTAAGGTGCTTCAGCTAAGTAATGAATACTTATGCAACATACTTATTTCAGTTTTTTATTTTTAATACATTTACAAAGTTGTGACAGTTCTGGTTTTGCTTTGTCATTATGTTGTATGGAGTGTAGATTGATGTGGAAAAAAAAGTAATTTAAAGCAGTTTAACATAAGGCTGCAACATAACAAAATGTGAAATAAATTAAGGGGTATGAATACTTCCGCAAGGCACTGTATATACATGCATGTGTTGTGTATTTATATATACATTATAAATATACACAGTACACATAAATATATTATGTAAACAAAAACTTTTATTTGGATGCGATTATTCGCGATTAATAGTTTGACAGCACTACTTTAAAACATCTATTTATTTATTAATACTTAAGTGTTTACATTGAAACACTATTGTAAACACAGAAAGATAATTAACTTAATGAAAAGAAAGAGTCAAGAGCCCAACTAAAGCAAACACTGATCACAATAATGGTGGTTTGTCGAAATTTCAACATTAATTGCGGGCGCAAAAGTTATATTAATTTAATGCCATTAACATTGACAAATCAACTATTTTTAACATTGATTCAATGGTTTTCACCTGCTCGCTTGCCATCTGGGAATCTATGTATGAGAACTGAAAACTACAACGGAGGGCAAGACTTTCAGCAAATAACCACAGTTTCATTCTGTTCCTCGTCAAAACAAAATGTATGTTAAGGTTAATTAAGGCCATTATTCGGATAATTTAGTTTACTTGCTCCATTGCGAAATATATTTCCTTAAATGTGCATATTCAGAATTTGTCTGTATCATGTAGCATCCAAATAAGGCTTTTGTATGGACAAATAATTGAATATTCCATTACAATGGCAAAAAGATGTTTACCTTTTAGATTTCTAAATTAAACTGGAATATTGGCTTAACTGGGGAATATTCATAGGGTCAATATGTTCACGACACTTGACTATATTCCGATATTAATCTGAATTCATGTGCATGTAAATTAAGTTATTGATTCTGACCCTTGCCCTACTTAAATAACAACCCTCAAACGCACAAGACGAGCTGCTAAAGAACAGAGACTCCTCAGGAAGAGCCACAGCAACGTGTCCTCCTCCCCTGCACTCAGACAGACAGCGTTTCTATTTATACATAAGCGTCTGATTATGCTGTGAGTCTGCAGCTCAGATGATATTAATGCTGCTCTCAGCACACGCCCCAGCATGCTTCACACCCGCAACCAACCCTGGAAAAACACAAGAGCCACTTGTCTTCCTTCTATTAGATTCTGTCTGTCCTTGATGCGCAGCGTTCAAAATATCAGTTATGCCAAGGTTTATCTTTAGTATCTTTCCACAAATACTGTATTCAGATTTGTCCTCGGAAATTAATGCAGGTTACGTCATTTTTGTGGTAACTAGGGATGTGTGCTTCTATTTTCACAATCAACCAGTCTGAGAAAGACTAACCAGTACTAAGCCTTTTATAAAAAGGCTGATCACCTGACTTTAATCTCGTTTTTTTTTTCTTGCATCTGAAGTTTGATCATGAATACAGCTTTTATAATAGCACAGGTAAGAACCAGAAAGGCACAGATACCATCACAAAACAAAACATGTACTGTCATTTAACTACTACTGTAAGAATTTCCATAAAAGCACAGCAACTCTTAGCATTTGTGTCCGTGTGTCTTTGGCACAATGAGCATCTCTGAAGGTGTGATGGCGTGCTGTTTGAGCAGTGCGGCACGCTGACAGAAGGCTTGCCAATCGTCACTGACCTTCCTCCCGTAGGGCACCTTCTGTCCACCATGCATACTGTACAAACGCAGGAGAAATATCTGCCTGCTGCACAAACCTCCACAATAAACAGCTCTGCAGCCAAGCCAAGAAAAACATCTACCCTGTGCTTTTGGATATATTTCAGTTTTGAACAGGTTCATAGCTGGGAATTCTGTCTCTCTCGAGTGGATATTGCTTTTTAATTAGGTTTAATCAGGCTACTGTGGTAAATATAGCACGATATATGCCTTTACAGGAGCAGGAGAGATTGTGCTTAGGTGATGTGAATTTGAATCGGTTAAATGGCATTTTCCAGTCTCATTTCTTATTTATTTAGCTTAATATAAAGAGTTAACTACAATCCATCCATAGTAGGTTGATTCCTGTGAAAAGTATAACCATTTTGGCTCTGCATCACTACATACGTATTATTGTTGAGAATCCGAAACACTGGCTCAAGCAATGGCATGAATTTGGGGTGGGACTATATATGTGTCTAATTAATGCCATCCAAGATTAGGATGAGTTTTTGTTTCCTCATCATATTTGGAGAAATGTGTCATTCCATCACTGTCTCAGCAATGGATGCTCTGCAGTGAATGGGTGCCATAGGGCCGTTTCTCAATATGCGTTCTTCAGCAATCTTGCGTCCTTGTGATCTTGCTCTACGTCATCATTAACCGTCGAAGTTCAATTCCAATACTCAAGAACGCAAGTACAGAGGACGCATGAAAGTGCTCGGATGCGTTCTTGATATCGAGGATGCATCGAATGCAGACTTGAGAGAATTAATTTTAACTTTTTAGCAGGTTTCATAAATTCTGTATAAACTGTATGTGAGTTTGCTGTTTTTATTGCATACAAGGTCTGTTCAAAAATAACACACATTGGCACAAATTGTGTAACTATAATACATTAGTGTGTAAAAATTTTCAACACACTTACTATATTATCGGGAATAACACATTGGTTGAGTTACAATTAACACAAAAAGAAGACGCTGCGGGCGGCCGGTGTACGGAAGCCTGCAAGCTTTAACCGCGGATGATTCATTTTCCACTCAAGTGGAGTCTGGGGTGTGCGATGCACAGCATCGTCTGCGATAATATGGTAAGTGTTGTTGTAATGATGTGCGATCTGACATTATCAAGTAACTTCTAGGTTACTAGGTAATCACCGAATCACACACCGAGTGCACGCAAGTTGATTTATTAGTGTATTAAAACTCAAAATTCACGGCATTCTAAATTGTAAACGGCAAAAATGCTTCTGTATGCTCTTTATATTTATATAATTATATAGATAACTTGATCTATATCACACAAAGAGTGCCGTTTTTCTGCAGATATCAGCATGAACACATTTAATAATCATTTTATACAAGTTCAGTAAAGCAATAAGTGACTTA
>NW_015547649.1:140346-154699 GCF_001515605.1 Sinocyclocheilus anshuiensis
GTGTAAATACATCTAAATGCTATTTCAGATGCAGATTCCAGAAATGTTTTCTTATGTTGGAATGAAAGACACTAAGTACCGGATGAAGTGCTTCTTATTCTTACCCAAAAATACAAAATGGAAGAAAGAGTTAAAATTGAACACAATCTTGCTACTCAAGCTGTGTATGAACATGTTTTATATATATTTATTTGCTTCTTTTCCATTTTGCATTTACTTGTACTTTTACTTTCAATACTTAAGTACGTTTAAGATTAAAAAAATACTTTTCGTACTTAAGTACAATAAATATCACATACTTTAAGACTTTTACTCAAGTCATATTCTAAACGGTGACTTCAACTTCTACCAAAGTCATTTTCTGGTAAGATATCTATCTGTACTTTTACTTGAGTATGGCTTTCAGGTACTTTATACACCACTGGTCAGAATGAGAGTCCAAACAGCTGATAATAACAACACCAGTGTTGGGCAAGTTACCATGAATACTGATTACTGATTACTCCTTTTAAAAGTAATCACGTTACTGTTCTGATTACTTTATTTTACTATATTACTTTATTTAATCTCCTGATTACGGAGTGCTTCATCAGAGTTAGCAGTGGCTCTGGTTTAGAAACGCGACATGAAATGATGGCACAGTTTTGCTCTTAATCTTCACCTCTGGGCGAAGGGTTTTGATCAGGCTGCTCTGAGAAGAGTGCAGAAGGAAAGGCTCGGCGCGCTGTGTTAATGCAGCTGGGCTGAGAGCCAGTCAGAGATGACTTAATGGGGCTACGCGTAAGGAAAATCAATACAGAGAGGCAAGGAGTCCTTCATCCAGCCACTGCTGAGAAACACAGTTGCAGGTCAATGCTCTGCCAGCCCACTGCCGGCTAAATCATTCAGCACGCTCTGAGTAATCTTACATCTTATAAGACATGTAGTGTACGCTAGTGTTCAAAAGTTTGGGGTCAGTAAGTTTGGGGTCTCTCTCTTTTTATACTTTAAAATATATAGTATTAAAAGTACAAAAATGATATTGATCAAAAGTAACTAAAGACATTTAAAATCTTACCAAACATTTCTATTTCAAATAAATGCTGTTCTTTTGAACTTTCTGTGATCTGTGAATCCTGAAAAATAAAATTGATCAAGGTTTCCACAACATATTGGCCATCACAACTGTTTTCAACATTGATAATAATCAGAAATGTTTCTTGAGCAGCAAATCAGCATCTTAGAATGATTTCTGAAGATTTCTGTGACACTGAAGACTGGAGTAATGATGCTGAAAATTCAGCTTTGATCACAGGAATAAATTACAGTTTAACAGATATTCACATAGAACCCAGTTGTTTTAAATTGTAATATTTTTTTCACAATATTACTGTTTTTACTATATTCTTGATCTGATGAAAACAGCCTTAGGCTATGTTCACACTTGACGTCTTTTTTGAAGCTGCCAGTGCCTGTTTTACATTATAATCCTATGGAGTAAACTGTGTTTTCAAAAAAGTCCTGAGCGCTTTTTTTAAACGCTACCGCTGGCATCTGCAGCTCAGAGCGTCAACTTTTCTAAAAAAAATAAAAAACCCTACGTCAAGAGCTTGTTTGACAGCTGATCAATGACAAGCGAGTAGCGAGTCGTTGCCATAACAACAAACACATCAAGAAAAAATGGAGAAGATAGATGGATCGTACTTGTTTCGGAGCACAAGGACTTGTTTGATATGAGCACAAATTCTATCTAGTCTAAAATATAATTGTTATTATATTAATAATAAATTGACTAAATTGTTGTAAGCACCATACTGTTTCCTTCCTCATATAATGTCGCGCACCCACAAATTTAATTGTGAACTGACATTCTGCACCCCATTAACTTCAAAAGCCAACGCAAGAGCCAACTTTTTACTCTTTCTCAACATTTCTGTAGCACACACTAGGCTACTGTTGCAGCTGTTCTTATAGCAATAAAAGATGCCCTCAGCTGCTATTTGTAACCAAAACACTTCCAGCTTTTTATTTTACTAAAAAAGCGCTCTTGTCAACTTTTTCTTGTCAAAAAAGATGCCAAGTGTGAACATGCCCTTATTGAGCAGAGACTAGCAAGAGACTTCTTTCAAAAACATTTAAAAATCTTACTAACCCCAAATTCAATGCTAGTGTAAAATAAATAATGATATAGTGAATATAATGAATATAGAAAGTCATGTAGAGAGAGAGAGAAAGGGAGTATTCTCTTAAAGTTAATTTTGTGTTGATTAGTTCATATTTTTAATTTGGAAGTTGAAAGCATTAAAAAGGCTTCACAATATGTGACACAAGTTTAAAAAGAGACTAAAAAAAAACGTTTGGATTCTAAATTCCTACTGGATGAGTCACATTCAAAGCTGTAAAATAGTAAATATGCAAACCATTGCATAAACTTTGCATTGTGCCCACTCCATATTTTTTACATGACTACATGTTTCTTGCTACTGTCACATGAAGAATACAGTCACATGAACAGAATACAGTCACACTGGCCAGCTCCAGAGCTGAGCTCCTCACCTGTTGAACCAGTCGTCTGTGTAGCGCGGGTACGGGTACGGGTCGTTGCTGCTGAAGTCAAAGCTGGCTTCTGCGTTCTGAAACATCAACAAGAAATACAGCATCTGTCATCACACGCCGCAAACTTACGAATTAGTGCCAATTATGTCAAAACAAACAATGAGCCTATTTCAATAATTAGTCATTCATTATTTTGAAACCAACTCTGGAATTTCGATTGTGCTCACACCCCTGTGTGTTTCCGTTGCCCCTCATTAAGCATTCGTCTAGCTATTCCTTAATTAACCATCCAGCCGCTCTCAGAGGTAATATATTTGAGCACGGCGGGAAACACGACACTGAAACCTAAATTATGTGAGGAACTTTATTCTGGTCTGGCAGAGAGATGAGATACAAAAAAAAGGTGATGACAAAATCTAATACCACTGTATGAGTCATTGTGTCACAGTAATGGTGTATATAAGGATATGCATGCAAATTCAATCAACAAATGTTAAGGCTTATTTGTATGCAATCCAGTAAATTAAAAATGTTTAATTCTATTTTAAGTAAACTGCAAGATCACATTGTTCATATCATCACCCTGTAGCGCCATTTTGGAGAGTATCAGCTGAACGTAAACAGCGTATGCTGTTCTGTGTCAGCTGCGTCATGCCGGATCTGTTTCCTACGTTGTTGTGATTTGATCTGAACGAAAACAGCGTATCCGCGTGACGCAGCTGACACAGAACAGCAGACGCTGTTTACGTTCAGCTGATAGGGGGTTATTCTGCGATAACAACCGGCTGGATGTACATTATCCCACTTATTACATGGCTACTTGCCACATAAGTAAATAATTAGTCACGAAATATTGATTTGGGTTGAAATATTTGAACGCAATAAAGTTTCCGTGAAAACAGCAGCTGCGAGCAGTGGCAAGTTCAAACTAGACGGACATTTAAGGGATATGGTGCAGTCAAACCACTTATTACACAACATTTCACCACATAAATAATTATGATAAAAGATATTGATTTAAGATTCAAATGTTTTAAAATCTTACCAGTTTGTTAGTTATCTTATAATCCATTACAGTATACAAAACAATCGTAGCAAAACACGGTTGAACCCCTGATGTCACATGGATTATTTTACAGATCTCCTTGCTACGTTTCTGGACTTGGGAACATTTCAGTTGCGTTGCTGTCTATGCAGGGTCAGACAGCTCTCAGATTCCATCAAAAACATCTTAATTTGTGTTCTGAAGATGAACGAAGGTCTTACGGGTTTGAAACGACATGAGGCTGAGTAATTAATGACAGAATTTTCAGTTTTGGGTGAACTTACCCTTTAACAGCTTTTCTCAGCATGGTCCACCATATGCTCTTTCATTATCTGGAGCATTCATTACCCAGAGAGCCCCGAGCGTGGCCTTCCTTAGGCCAGAGTTAAAAAGATGGCTGAGTCTGGTAGTCAGGGCTCCAGGCTGATGAGGATGCAGTCTGGCATTTACCACGATGACTCAGTGGGAGACAAAAGGAAGGCCTTTCGCTCCCGAGGGCTGGTTTAATGACAAGTTTGGAGCAGGTAACTGGGAGGACAGAATGGCTTAGGGGAGGATTTCATACCGCCGGTCTAGAGACGATATCGATCATGAATGCTGGACCCTCAAAATGAGATCCACTGCTCCAAAACCAGTCCACAAGATTTGCAATTGTGTTTGGATTATGTCACAATTTATGCGCCCACATATGGAAAACACAATTGAAAATACAATTTGCTATTCCTTTTGAAAATAGTCCAGAATATCCTTCCATATTATATAAAAATAAGACAAAAAATGTATTTAAAAAAAAAATGTTTTAGTCGCCATATATTGAATTTAATTCTAACTGTTCTGCTAGGCCACATCAAGTCAAGGCATGTTTTTTGTTGTTGTTTTATAAAGTGAGCAACATACTTGAAAATGTTAGCTTTCACATCAGTAAAACAGCAATTATTATACATATCGCACACCTAGCCGGATTTCTTCTGTCATTTAGTCTGTTTAAACTCCGCCCCTTTCTTACAGTCCAGTGTAAGCTCGTTTTCAGATCTGCCTCTATCAACAACCGATCTACAGAACCAAGTCCCAAACTACATTTTTTTCAATAATCAGTTTCACTCGTTTGTAGGCCACAAAATAGAAGAAGAGATCTGTCTCTACTTCCATTTCATTGGGACTCTAATCATTAATACAAATACTAATTATTTAAATTTTATGATTTTTTCCAGTGTTTCTGCTTCGGTGTTCCATAGAAAAAAGAAAGCTGAACAGGTTTGAAGTATGATTTTTTATGTTCGTGAGACCTGTTCAATGACATTAGAGCTCTGCCAACAATGCCACTGCCACAGAATCAAAAAAAGAGAAGCCAATTTCTTCTGTGAGTCTGCGCTGAGAGAAAGTAGAGCATGATAATGGCCAGCGGTCCCTGAGCGAATGGCCCCCGGAGCCCCTGCACACAGCCAGAGCACAGGAACTAATGACACATTGGTTTGCTGCGCTTTACAGCAGCGTGTCTGTCTTGGTAATCCATCACAACGCAATCACGACATTCACATCCATCCGTTCATCTGCTCTCTGCTGCCCAAGAGAGTTCATTAATGGAGAGCAAGACCAAAACATGAAACCGAATCAGCACGTCCAAACGCCATCAAAGATACCGATATTCTGAATATGCAATGTTTACATACATACATCTTCAGCGGTTATTTGGCTGAAAAATATCATGTGCACTCAGCCAGTCATTACTGCAAAATTATACCCAATAAATGGACTCTTGTATCACTCTCAAGAAGTTTGTTAGCCGTTAAAGGGAAAGTGGAGGGCCTAAAACCTCCTGTAGCATGGTAAATATATCTGAGGTCAAAGTTTAAACTGCTCTGAGGACCTCATGTGTGTATGACAGCATTTTAATCACCATGGAAACTGAACACCATCGAGGAAAGCAGTCGCATGTTGAAAGAAGCAGCGCTCTGTTCTTTGGCAAGTCTCCATTTGGCTGCTGCCTGGAGATTGCAGTTAGCGAGCGATGAATTAAATCCAGTCTCCTGTCAAAAAATCCTTCAAACGATTATGCTAATTCACTCCTCATCCCACATTAGTCCTTAGTAGGGAAATTATCCTGAATCTATTTTTAACCCCACAACTTCAGCCACACGCAAACACTAAAAACAAACGTTTACATGCCGTCTTTCGGCGAGTATAATTCTGCTACAAAAACAGCGGTTCTGGCGAGGAAAGTCTGGGAGGAATTGGTGCTAAATAAAACAGTAGCAGGGGAGGACATGCTGAGTTACTGCCTCATCTGGGCCCCGCTGGAGATGTCAGCATCAACCCCCACCACAGCTGAAGCCAGGTTATTTTTGGGTTAAAACTCATCTGTGGTGCTCTCGCGGCTCACAGAGCTCAGCGGGTCTCAAAACAATAATGGCTCTATTTCACTGGCAGATATCAAGTGCGTTTCATTTGTGAAATATTCTGCAAGGATGCAATTCTGCTTCCGACTCTTATTTCAATTCCATCGTGATTTCTTTCAGTCATTTGGAAGGCCCTCCTCGGTAAATACTGTATATACTAAAGAAGAAATCTACACAGAAACAACACGTTTATTGTTACATAAACAGAACTGCAAAAACACTCTCAAACACTCTCCCTATCTTTCACTGGCCAGGCAAACATATAGTCGCGGCCAATCTCACACTATTGGCTGAGTCGGTGTTGCCGGTTTTGAATTTGATTGTGCTGGTTAAAATGGGGTTGGGCAGGTGGACAAAGTTTAGGCTGCTTTGGGAGCAGTTTGGCAAAGTTACATGTACTGTACTCCATCTAGTCATCCAGTCAGCCATCATGTTGTTATTAAACACACACAGCAGCTGGTGTTGACGAGCCGCACGTTTAGCCAATCAAGAGCAATAAAAGACAGATGTGATACTTTATGAGTGACATTTTTTAGCACAATAAGGGATCAGATTTTGAACTTGTAGTTGTATATTCCAGTGATCGCTACGCCAAAGTAGCATAAATATAAGTTGTAGCTACAGTAAAGAGTGGAAGAGTGCATCAAACCATGGATTGTTCTGTTTGAGGTATCTGTATCTGTGTATTTTGTCAAGTCTTTGAATTTGAATTCCACACCCAGTAAACATCCTCTGGCTCCGCCTGCTACAGTAGCCACGCCCCCGAACTCTCACTATTGGCTGTGCGGAGGTATGCAAATACATATTTTGACAGGCAGGTAAGACATCCTATCATTGCATTCAGACCAAATGCAAAGATTGAACGAACATTTTATGATCCTGAGGCTTCCACAGAAGATATATTTATATATTTTAATATTTAGACTACTTTAATTATTGATTGCTATCAGGATATTAAGAGACTTTCAACCAGTCAAACAAAAAAATGTTTCTGGGAAAAACTACCTAGCCTACCTTTAAGGTCTTTTAATTTCTTGACTACCGTTTGCAAATTCTGACATACTTTAATAGTTTCTACCCATATGGGTAGAATTTATTTATATAATTGCTCATTTTCTTCTACTGTATTTAATACGTTTGATCTGTTTAAATGTGGTATTGTTCTCCTGTCTGGAAAATTGATTCATTTTTATGACTTTATTTTGTCAGTGTCAACCTTTGTTCACATGGCATTAGATTTCTATCAAATGCTGTTGGTTGTGAATTTTTTGACCAGGTTTTGGAGAGCTTTGGGGCTGGAAATCACCAACCCAATCTGTCAACACACGTCTCTTCAGAAGGCTTAGATTAAACCGCTTGATTCATACAGATTATTTTTTTCAGATCTCTTTATTAACTTTTTGAAGGATCAAAGCATGATTGCATGGACTTTCAATGGAAATATGTTAGATTTCATTAAAAAAAACCTTCATTTGTGTTTCAAGCTTAAAAGTTTTATTGGCTTGGGATGATATGGGGGAAAGTAAATTATGACTGAACTTTTGGGTATGTATTAAAAAGAGCTACTTCATAATAGTCAGTGGTTCATGAATTGGACTACACTGGTCGTGCCATATGTTTGTTGTTGTGTGCAACCATTGAGGACAACACAAAAGAAACATGCATTAACTATTCATAGACTTTGTGGCACAGAATCACTCTTTCTCATCTCATTCAATTCAGACTAACAAGCATACAACTCTAAACATCATAACTAAAACATTACTGCTTTTGCCATGACACTGCCCTCAATATAAGTGCAGGAAATGCTGTAAGAGTATTTTAGCATGTCCACATCAATAAAAAGTAATGGCTGACTGACAGAAGCATGTTTTCAGAGACACAGGGTGAAGTAAAGAGGGAAAGAAATTTGCTATATGTATGGTTTGATGTGTGGCAGCATCTCTTAATTGCAGAGGTGCCAAAAACTCCCATCTCAGAGGAGAAGATAACTCCACCATTAGCTGCATATTTAATCGCACACAGCATGCAAATGTGTCATCTGTTTGAACAAAAGAAAGCCTGTTTTTGCAACCCGTTTGAACGGGGATCATTGCCATACGCTGGATTTAGTCCACTACATGCTGTACTGCTTCATAAGCCACATGAACATTAAACATTAATTAGGTTGTGAATCGCAAAATGATGCTTTATTTTGCTCTTGCTTAGTGCTCAACATTAAACTTAAACAGCCAGTTGGGAAATCTGCCACTAGCCAAGGTCTAGACATGTGAGAGGACAACTCAAGATCCATATGAGTCATTGAATATCATGTTAACTGTATATATGATAATAAAGTTATTGTTGTGAAACCAGTACTTCCCCCTCCCTTATTTTTCCTTTGCACTGCATCTTCCACAATGCCAAGCTAACTACACTTGGGGGTGTACCACAGGGTTCCGTTTTAGGCCCTGTTTTGTTCTCCCTTTATCTTCTTCCTTTAGCTATGATTTTTTGTAAGTATCAGATCTCATACCATCTTTATGCAGATGATATACAGCTTTATCTTCCAATGAAACCAGATGGCAATATATCTCTCCAGTCTTTGATTGATTGTATGAGCAAAGTTAAAACTTGGATGGCGGAACATTTTTTACAGCTAAATGATTCTAAGACTGAAGTGTTGGTCTTTGGACGGCCTGAATGTGCTTCCATCCTATCTAAAACTCTGCGTCCTATAACTAAAACTGCAGGCACTTGTGCTCGGAATTTGGGTGTTATTTTTGATCCGGCACTCAAATTTGATAAACAAATAAGTTCAGTTGTGAAATCAGCATTTTTTCAGCTTAGGATGATTGCTAAAATAAAATCTTTTCTTTATTTTAAGGATCTGGAGACTGTTATTCATGCATTAATTTCAACAAGATTGGATTATTGTAATTCATTGTATCTAGGAATTACTCTGTCTTGTTTATCTCATCTCCAGATGGTTCAAAATGCTTCGGACAGATTTTTAACAGGGACCAAAAAGAGAGAAAGTATCACTCGAGTTTAGAATTCAGTTTAAGGTACTACTGTTTGTGTATAAATCTGTGGCAGGGTTGGCACCATCTTACATGTCTGATCTTCTCTCGTTCCATGTGACTAACAGGCCTTTAAGGTCATCAAATTCTTTATTGTTGTCGGTACCTATGACACGCTTGAAACTCAAGGGGATCGTGCTTTTTCGATGGCAGCACCTAAGCTGTGGAATAATTTGCCATTGTATGTAAGATCAGCCTCCTCTTTTCAGGTTTTTAAATCATCACTTAAGACTTATCTTTTTAAATTGGCTTATGGTCTGGAGTAAATGCTGTCTAATATTTGATTATGTGTGATATTTCTTTGTCATAAATTTGTGATTTGTTAGTTGTTTTATGTATTTTTTTTTTTGTACAGCACTTTGGTGGTTATTAAATGTGCTATATAAATCAATATTTGATTATGTGTGATATTATCTTTGTCATAAATTTGTGATCTGTTTTATATGCTTAGTTGTTTTATGTATTTATTTAATTTTTTGTACACCACTTTGGTCGACCCTGTCGTTATTAAATGTGCTATATAAATCAATAAAACTAAACTAAACTACACTTGCTGTAATCTAGTGCACTACATTACCCACACTCATTTCGTCAAGCTCCATAAGTAGACCTCACTTCCTTCCTTTTTTTTTTATTTAATTGAATGCACACCCAACCTTTGAATCCTTTCCAAAGGATGCATTAATGACTTAAGACCATTCTGTCATGTGAAATCAAAGAGAGCAAAGGACTGGTGTTTGTCCCATTTTCTAATCAGACATGCCACCATGTTTCTACATTCCCAATGAACTTCCAATTCAATTAATATCAGATATTTTTGCTGAATATTCAATAAAATGGTTTATCTATTAAATAACCACGTGGTAATTCCTATTTTTGGATAATTCACAGATTAATTGAATAGTACTTCACTGCATTGACATTATACCTTCCTGCTCTAGCACTGGATATCTGTCCATCCATCCAACAAGGTTACTTCAAATCATATTAAACGTGGATCAAATGAGGGAGAAAAAAAGCACTTACGTAATTAAAGGCGAGATCTGGATGTAGGTAATCAATACCTGCAAGGTGATGGCAAAAGGACACATTACTGGACGTTTAATGTTTACATTATTGCACATTATCAAGCCTTTAAGTGTTAATAACTGCTCTCTGGCGGCCAGATTTCACGCACCGTCGTCCATGATGGCGATGGTCACACCTTTGCCGGTGAAGCCCATGTTCCAGGCTTCTGCCACATTGAGATCCAGCCCTGGGGTCCCATCCGCTTGGCCTGTATTTATCTAATCAAACAACACCAAAGCGTCACACGAGCTGAGCATCCATCGCGTGGAAAATGAGATGTTATGAGGGAGGTGGCGCAGGAGGGAAAATAAAGGTCACGCAGATATTACAGTTCGCTGAAACCCTGCTGTGCGGTGTTTATAGCTGACAAACTAAATTAAAGATCGTTCTCCCTGGCAAAACAGACAGGGATGCCTGTCACGATAAGCCCTGGAGAAATAAGGAAGATATCAGCGTGTTTTGACGCTGGCTCACGCACCAGTCTTGACGGTGACGGCTAATGAGGAAAATGGTTTAAATGAGGAGTATCAGCGATCCCGGCTAATCCAATGCAATCGCTTCCAATGCTGAAGGTCAAATCAAATGAGGACATTATGAGCTGTAATTACTTACAAGATACCACTGCTTGGTGAAAAGCGGGTCACTCATGTTGACGTCAATGTTACTGATTTCTCTGTAGCCCCTCTTTTGACGGCCAAAACCCTCCTGAGGAAACACACTTTTCACCTGAAAAACAAAGCAAAGGCAACTTTTATTGGATTTCAGCCTTGCAGACTCACACTTCTGTGCTTGAATACCATGTTTCAGTCAACAAATACCGTACTAAGCGTGCAGCAAAGTAAAGTTGGAAGATAGCACACCTCTGTGCACGTTCTTGCTTTTTTTCATTGATTTTTTTCGCTATTTTGTTTAAGGCAGTTGTAACTAATACAGAGTTCTGGCATGAAACTCTAGATGGCGCAGTCCGATAGGTCTAACTCAATCTGACCTAATGACATCATCACATGGCACAGCTGATTGGTTCTCTCCTGTATCGGTAGCCAATGAGCTCGCTGCTCAACATTCAAATATAAGACTAGTGATAACCTGTATAGATCTGCTACGAGGTGATTCGTGTATGCTATATGGGGGTTATTTCATGTATGTTATATTTGCAGCAGCAATATTTCTTACATGCTCACAGCAGCATGTTGTGGATGTATTGGCAGTAGCAAGTCTCGTTACTTGCTCTGCGCAGCAGCAGCGTAGCAGATCTATTCTGCCAATACCAAATACATTAACATTGTCATGTACATTACCATGCCAATCCCTCCGAGAGTTTTCATGACAGAAATTAATATCATCTTAACTCTCTGGGTGATTGTTTACATCATTTATGGCAAATAAAGGTATTATCTAATTAAATATGCATTAATTTGCATGCATTGCAGAAATCTGAACATTTGATAAAGCCAGGTCCATAACTCTTGTTTGATTTTATTGACAAATTAAAGGTTTTTACACAGGGGATTTTGGATTTCTCTTTTTATCACCCCATGAATCAGAAAAAAAATCCACCATGTTTTTAGGAATAAATAAAATGTTATATATATATATATAATCAGATGAATGATATATGAACAAACCCCTCTTTAAATGCCTTCAGAATATAGATAGAAATAAAACTGTACAATTTGGTGTATGAAAGTGTTGCTGAAATGGAGGAAAACAATGTTTTTACCTGTATTTTCTTTCCTTTAAACATACATTTTTGAGCAAATTCATTAAGTAGGACCTATAGACCCCAATCTAGTGGAAAAGACTGCTGGGAACACCAGCATCCAAAACACAACATCTGCTGGTGATCAGCCATGACATCTCATCAGCTGAGCACAGCACAGAGTGCAGGTTACTCATGGCTGGATGGCTGTTCTTTAAAGCAGCTTCACAGCGTGACCTTTGACCTCAGCAGCAGCGGAAGCCCCTGAAGCCCATCACTGTAAACATGATGTCAGCCATTCCTCACAGACAATGACACTCTCACATTAGCATGTTCGCTCGCTCCAGATAACAGATCAAAGTCTGCACTCGCATTCAAAGAGCGCTTTGATGGCGGCACAAACCAAAATACTGCCATCAAACGAGCATTTTCATTTTCACAGCCATTTTGATTGTTCATTTACATTTTGATCTTGTTTGCATCGCCAAGTGTAAACAGATTAGAGAACATTTTATTGCTCCAAACAGTGATAGCCGATGACGTTTTGATTATTTCTGTGAGCAGATGGGATTCCCGACCTTAGATGAGAGTCTATTGCGAAACATATAGCATTCTGATTGGTCAATACAGCATTCCAGGTGTGTTAAAATATATAATACACAGTCATTCCTGCACAGCATCGCAGAGGCCAAATATAACCTTCGTTTACATACTGTATCTTCTAGCGTAAAGAAGAAACATGTTTTAACATACTTCTATACTCATAGCTAATGTGTAATAAAATTGTGTTTTGAAGCAAAAAAATAAGGACACAAATTATGTAGTAGCATTTTATAATTTTTGCAACTCATGTTGGAATAAATCTGTTCATTGAGCACAATATGTGGCAAATTATTGCAATTATTTTGGACCTTCACATCCATTAAAATATCATTACCAAAACAAAAGCACTAACAATGAATTGCGCAAAGCACTCTGTGAGATTATAAATAACTCTCAGTTTTGCAAATGAACGGCAGCAGCTGGAGCCGCAGGAGAGGTCAGAGCTCTCTGACCCCTTTGATCCAGTGTGAGAGTAAATCAACAGATGAGGTCTCTCAGACTCAGTCATTTGCTCTGCTTGTCTCCTGTGTGTGATGTCTCTGCAGGTAAGGGTCATGCTAGGATACATAAAGCATCCTGGGCGAAATGGAAATCTGGGCCAATTTTGAATTCTAAATCTCAAAACAAATTGGAAAGACCCTCACAAATACAGAACCATGTAATACAATTGTGAACGATACAAAGTTATTTCTAATGCATTACAGATAAATATGAGATGAGGTTATGCTGAATGTCTGTCAAAGCTTAAAATACAGTAGATGATTTAAAGTAATAATTCAGACTACAAACACAATACAGTAATCTGGGTGACTGTTACACTCTCACGCTGTTTGTTTTCAGGTTACAGTAAAATACTGTTAAAATTATTGTATAATTTACAGTGAAAAAACGTATCTTGACATTGCCAGAATTCCCTGCATGACATTTCACATATGATTTTTTTTAATTGAAATAACTTTCATCTTAGTTTTTCTTATCAGTTAATAATAATACATTTTATTTATATAGCGCCTTTCCAGAGCTCAAGGACACTTTACAATAAACATCCAATATGTGAAGATAACATTAAACAATAATACAGAGGATAACAAATCCAGAAATGTAGATAAACTCCGCCCCCGGGAACATTGCACTGCTTTAGAGAAGAGGAAGAGTTGTTGCCATGCCGTCAAAACTAGGGGTGCACAAAAAAAATATTCATATATGAATCGCGATTCTGTCTTCTAACAATAATGGATTCACAAGTTTCAAAATCAATGTTCTAAAGCAGCGGTTCTTAATCCTGTTCCTCGCGTCACCCTGCTAACATAAGTAGTAGCATTTACAAATAACAGCGTATCTAAAAGTATGAGACAACAACAAACAAAAAACTAGGGCTGCCCCCTAATAGTCGACTAATCGTTAGTCGACCAGAAGAGGCTTGCTCGACCAAAATTTTATTAGTCGCTTAGTCGCAGAAAAAAAATAATCCACATTGGCGAAGTCACGCAGATCGTTAACGGCTGGTCTATGGTAATACAGTACATCCGGCAGGACATCCAAACACTCGCTTATCATTCATCCACCACAAATATGGCTTATCATCTGAAATATGGAAGTATTAGCAACTTTACATGGCCGCTCAATCTAATGTTAACCTAGAGAAATGTGTGCTATTCAAGTGTCTGTGCAGAAGCTGAACAGCAGCACTCACTGCAGGACAGATGGAGGTGCCGCTGCGCTCACTTGCTCTTAAAGGTCCCATATTGTCAAAACTGAAATTTCTAGGTGCTATGTAACTACCATATAAGTTTCAAAACAGTCAGTCCACAGTAAAATTCACACAGCCTGCATAAAGTAGCTGTGATTTTTCACGAACCGTTGTGACTTCCATAAAAAGTTGACGTCAGAACTACACAGTCACCGCCTTCAGTCACCACCCCGAGCACTGCCCACAGTCCCACTC
>NW_015547649.1:154726-176257 GCF_001515605.1 Sinocyclocheilus anshuiensis
TGTTCCAATTATACACTTATTTTCACATAGCTATGAGAAGCGTTATACATGGACGCGCGTGCAGTTGCTGTACTGTATTAAAGCTTTAATCAGGATAAAACCATGTATTAAAAGCTAACATAAGCAGTAGCATTTACAAATAATAGCATATCTAAAAGTATGAGACAACAACAAACAAAAAACATAGGACTACCATTAAAAGCCGTGCTTGCACAGGTTCTGCACAATCCTCTTCACTAATATTCTCTGGGTCTCAATCGGGCTCAAATTGATAAGCAATATTGACGACGCCTTTGCTTACAATACAACCGGAGTGCATTCTGAGGTGAGGGTCGGGACGTTTAGACGCGCACTGGCAGTTTAGCCAATCACAACACACTGAGCCAGCTAACCAATCAGAGCCCATCACGTATTCCTGAGGGAGGGGCTTCATAAAACCAGGAACTCATCAGCGCGTTTATAGGAGAAGGGACAGAGTAGTGTAGAATAAAGGTAAATTATATGAAAAATAATGCGATAAAAAAAAACAAAAAAACAATAACTATGCATTAACACGTTAGACTGCACCCCATAAACACAATCAAGCCTAGAAAAAACCCAGTGAACCACCCCTTTAAATGAACACTGATTAGTGATTATACAACCCACACAACAGAGTATTAAAGTAACACTAAAAAATGCATTGCAGTTAATTAGACAATTAAGTTGGAGTCAAAATTATATGAAAAATAATGCGATAAAAAAAAAAAATAAATAAATAACTATGCATTAACACATGTTAGACTGCACCCCATAAACACAATCAAAAAACAGACAAAAAACAGTCAACCACCCCTTTAAGTTTCAGAAAATTTAAGTTGTGTACAGTTGTGTACGTGAGGGTTTTATCTTACATCTAATGTTGTTAAATTAATGTTTATTTATTTATTTAATTAATAATTGCATTATTTCATTATCATGTTTGTTACCATGATGGTGTTTAGTGTTTGTGTGCACCAATGCACCAATGCCTTGGAAACTAGCTGAAATAAATAAGTCTTTTTATTATTTTATTTTATTATATTTTATTTCAGCTAACATTTATTGTAAGTAACAAAACTGGTTTTAATGGTTTTTTAATGGTATAAAACATTTTTTTTTTCAACAATCAAAAAACAGACAAAAAACAGTCAACCACCCCTTTAAGTTTCAGAAAATTTAAGTTGTGTACAGTTGTGTACATGAGGGTTTTATCTTACATCTAATGTTGTTAAATTAATGTTTATTTATTTATTTAATTAATAATTGCATTATTTCATTATCATGTTTGTTACCATGATGGTGTTTAGTGTTTGTGTGCACCTTCTATATATTAGTGTTTACTTTCTCAGCAAGAAGAGCTGTTTGTGATGAGCTTTGATTCATCAGACTTTCTCATTGCCACCTGATTTTGATGCTTTTCAGTGTATAAAAACGGTATTAGTACTTTAATAGGTTGTTATATTAACATTATATTAGTTAATGAAGTAAGATTTTTTACTGTGAAAGTTTGTAAAACCTAACATTTTAGCACATCAAGATAAATTAAATAAAAATGAGAAAGGTTGCCTTGGAAACTAGCTGAAATAAATAAGTCTTTTTATTATTTTATTTTATTATATTTTATTTCAGCTAACATTTATTGTAAGTAACAAAACTGGTTTTAATGGTTTTTTAATGGTATAAAACATTTTTTTTTTCAGTCTATGGGAGAAATACAGTATATATCATGATATATACAGTATTACTGTGATAAAAAATGACTCACATGTGATATGAGATTCTGGTCATTGTGCAAATGTCTATCTGAATCAGAGCATGTGCTTCTTTCTGCAAAAGAGGGAAATCCAGCTCTGCCAGGCACTGGGTTCAAGGACATGATAATTGAGTTGTAAGAATTTGAGCTGAAAGGAGGGAAAGTGACAGTTACAGGTGCTGTTCTCTGGATTAAATTGGCTTCATGGGTTTATGGGTCGGTTATGTCTATTGTAAAGGTTCACATCATTTGCAGAACCATTTCTACACTACCGTATATCAGTACTGAAGGACACATTGCCTTTCATTTAGCAGTTTTGCAATCAGTCGCATTGTGTTTCACCATCCGTGAATACCCACATGAAAAAATACTATAGTAATTTATAGTAAATACTATAGTGTTTTTGAACCATACTATAGTAAAGTACTTGAATTAATTTGTTGTGATGATTCTATAGTTGCTGTGGTAATATAACAACTACAGTCATTTAAACAAATTACTTTACCCAATACTGTACTAAGTTTTCCACAACTATAGGGTATATTATACTACAATACACTACAGTTTACTGTAGTAAAAACTAAAGTATACTACTGTATTTATTACAGTTTATCAGTTCACTATAGTTAATACTACAGTATGCTGTGGCATTCTTTAACAAAGTGTTGCAAATACTATAATATACAGTATACAGTATAATACACTTTACTATAGTATGGTTCAAAAACCAAAGTATTTACTATAAATTACTATAGTATTTTTTTATGTGGTTTATAATAAAAGTTGAAGAAATTAAGTACCAGATTTACATTGCATAAAGGGAATACAAGCATTTCCAAGATAGCACCAGTAAGTGCATAAAAGTCTTCCATAATGTTGTCCATAAAGTTCTCAAAAGCACATTCTTATTTTAAGTGTTATTTGAAGTGCCTTTAGAGGTGAAGTACAGGTGTATTAAACCAAAACTCCGAGCAAAGTGAAGAGCCAATGGCTTACCTCTAAATGAGATGAGAAAATGTTATGGCATTAAAAATGACCCTCGACACACATTTCTGCTCTTATTGTGCACAGTTCAGTAGTGCATCATCTGCATAGTCCTTCAATACATTTAATAACTTGAATCAGAAATACGGAAGTAAAACAGATCGTGGACAGTCACGTTGACTTCAGGGAGATTCTTCAGCATAATGAAGAACGCCGTTACGCAACATCTGAACGAGACAGAAGGGGAGAAACTGTCCAAATGAAGAGCAAAGCAAACATTAGCAGAGTCTCAGTGTAAACAGCCAGAGAGGAGCGTGTGAACGAGCAGAGCACAAAAACAAGAAACCGATCGATACTGTGACAACACTTGAGCTGAGATGATTGTGGCGATGCAGAAACCTCCCCTTCATCCGTAAGCACTGATTCTGAAGGGCCTTCCAGGCTCAAACCGAAGGCTGTTTGCGTGAATATGAACGAGCGTCTGAAGCTGTTGAGGTAAATCCATCACAGACACCATCCATTCACTCTGAAATGCATATAGGCTCAAAAACTGATGCAACAAAGCGGTCCAGTTCGCTTTCTAAACATCTCTTTCGTTCAACGCAAATCGCATTCCACGCACAAACCTACACAAGTGTTTTTCCCTTTGTATTTGAACCTGTACTGAATATAGTTTAGTTCATCTTTTCCTGTACTTTATGTGGTTTTGTTCAAGGCTAAGTACAGATGAGTACATGAGTCTGTCTTTTTTGAGTCAAATTGTTGTGTTTGAATGAACACACAGTGAGTTATACTTTACTATTATTTGCATTTGCAATGGTTTTTTGCTGTTGTCCATGACCTGATGTCCATTTTAAGGTTTTAGGCCGTCAATGAGAACCGCCGAGCTAAAGCACATCACAGTCTGTTAATGAGTCACAGTCGTTTGTCAAATCCATCACAGACGGCTAAAGCACTGCTTCTACTTCTCCAGGATTCAGATTTGCTTACTGGACAACCAACATTGAAACAAAAATGTCCTTAAAGTCAAACACTGGAACTTAATTATTTCACTCTGAAATGCATATAGGCTCAAAAACTGATGCAACAAAGCGGTCCAGTTCGCTTTCTAAACATCTCTTTCGTTCAACGCAAATCGCATTCCACGCACAAACCTACACAAGTGTTTTTCCCTTTGTATTTGAACCTGTACTGAATATAGTTTAGTTCATCTTTTCCTGTACTTTATGTGGTTTTGTTCAAGGCTAAGTACAGATGAGTACATGAGTCTGTCTTTTTTGAGTCAAATTGTTGTGTTTGAATGAACACACAGTGAGTTATACTTTACTATTATTTGCATTTGCAATGGTTTTTTGCTGTTGTCCATGACCTGATGTCCATTTTAAGGTTTTAGGCCGTCAATGAGAACCGCCGAGCTAAAGCACATCACAGTCTGTTAATGAGTCACAGTCGTTTGTCAAGATGATGAATGGATTGAATGTGATAGGTCTGTCACTTCTGAATTTATTACCCTGGTCGCTGGAACAGCCTTTAATTGAATCCAAACTCAGATCGGGGAAGTTATCAGACATCACCCGTACAATAATGTGATTTTTTACATTCGAGTGAATGCATGTATAATTTCAGAGGCATTAGTTATTGGAGAGCATTTTCTTTCTTGTTGAACACTGATTTTATGACATTTCGCTCCTGTCATGTGATGTATTTTGGGAGATGATAATGCAGGGCCAGGAAATGAGCAGATATTGAAGAGTGGGCTTTAGTCAGGTGACTGGAGGCGGTGCTTGATTTCATCCACAAATTCCTGATAATGCCTTTTTTTCCTCGTTCAACATGTCAGATTATGCATATTGTAAGAAGAAAAGGTTCTGGTATTTTTCAATCTGTTAAGTTTACAGATATTTCCTTTTATTCTAAAGCACAACATAATGCAATGCATGAAATCATAATACAGGTAAAACAAAATACGGAAAATTCCTTCATATTAACACTGTGAATTGGGCCCTCTGACAGACTTCTTTTAAAATGACTACGTTTATGTGAATCAGTCAACTAGCCAGAGTGGCCATCACAACTTAATTTAATGCATCCTGATGTTTTGAAGATCTGTGCAAATGATGCTCAATATGTCGATGAAAGAATGCTTTGATGGTTTGGAAACATTTTGTGCCACTGGATGAGTTAACACACTCGGCCCTGATGAACGGACTAATAAATAATTCAGCTCTTCAAGCCTGACTGAAGACCACAATTGAACATTAATAGCTGTTTCGTTATTAAAAGTGCAGAATGTGAACAGATCCTCTCATGCGAGTGCAAATCGCTGCTGTCGCCACTCACAGGATTATGGAGGTTGATTATAGGCTTAAATCTTACAGACTGAAATCTTCCCGTTTTCTGTCCCAAAAATCCATCTATGGTTCATTTATTTTTACGAACAAGTAGTCTGATCTCCAGACAGATTGGAAACCAAAACTGTGTTTAAGTGTAGCGGGTGACCTCCAGGAACACAGCTGTATATTTCACGTTTTGTGTCTGTGAAATAACCAGCACTTATTGGATGGAGTCTACACACATTTTTTTTTTCAGTTTGTTCGCATCATAACATAAAAACAAAGCAAACACATCTCCTCCTGTCAGAGATGGCAGCTGTTAGACAGAATATGCGGGGCCCGACTTTATGTCCCAAAATTAAAAACTTTGATCAACTTTTTTGAGTTCTATTCATCTTTTCTGATGTGAATCAAGTGTTAATTTTGACAGCAAATTTTGATTTAGTTTTAGTCATAGTCTTTTGACTAAAATGCCATTTCGTTTTAGTCATATTTTAGTCATCTGAATAGTTTTTAGTTTTAGTCTAGTTTTAGTCGACTAAATAGCATACGATTTTAGTTGACTAAATCTACAGTAAATTCAGTCGGCTAAAATCTAATGGGTTTAGTTACAGTGCACTTATTAAGCATTTCTCTACAATTTAAAACCGAATGCACAGCTGCAATGGATGCAATGTACTGATACACGTTCTCCCTGCTGTTTACGTTCACTTAAGACGTAATCAACTGTGTTTACGTGAATACTCGTCAAAACGGACAATTCGACATCATTTTGTGTGTAATTCTCCGTTCATGCGACGCAAAAGAGTACTCGCACGTTGTGAGAGGCGCTTTCTGTGTGTGTATGCTTCAGTGTCTGTGCTCAGAAAACCGGACCGAATTGAGTTCTCTCTTGCGTCGTCAGATTTATCCATATGTCTGCTCTTCTCTTACTCCCACATATTGACATTTTTTAATGTTTTATGCGACGTGCAGCAAGTGTATGTTAGCTCATGTCCCGCCGGTTCATATGTACCGAACCACGCAGCAGATTCGTTCTGAATGAATCTCTTCCCAAATCGTCCCTCCCTAACATTTTTGTCTCGTTTTTATACGTTGACGAAAATGTCAATAGATTTACGTCATAGTTTTTGTCATTCAAAAAGAGTTTTAGTTCGTTATTGCCTCGTTGTCGTCGGTGAAAAAAATTTTGTTAACGAAAATTATTCGTCAACGAAATTAACACTGATGTGAATACATACATTATGCAAATCTTATGCTGTACATTTAATAATGTAAAAAAGGCCATGCTGTGTGTGAGATTGTCATAAATAATAATGTAACCTCATTCAGACTGCATAGTGTCATAACACTTGATAGAATACCACTCAAGATAATCCACTCAAAATACCATCAAGCCAAGGTACGAGCCAGAACAGAGTGATCGTGTGATTGACACGTTAGCCTTGAACTCTTACAAGCAGTGGCTCTGGCATCAGATGCGCCTGGGCTAGTTTCTATGGGAACAAACACACGGTGGGGTTCTGGTCTTACCCGGTGATCCTTCGCCAGGCGCCGGTGCTGCTGCAGGCTGCGTTTCCTCCTGGTTTTAGGGATTTCCCGCGGGTAGAAATGAAATAGTCCCTCGCCAAAAGGAAGCTGCAATTAAACACACCTGTATTAGAAGAGCTGAGAGCAGAGAGTTTGGCCTCTTAAGAAATGTGGAATATGATTATGGAAACCCAACAGATGCATGTTTTCCCCAAGTATGACTGATAATGTTTTTGAAGGTCAAAAAAGGCTGAGTGTCTGGCTATATGTCAATATTTCATCCCACTGTGAATTCATAAATTTAACCCTAACTCTTTAATGCACTAAAACCCTCCTCAGCATGAAAATGTTGTGAAATGTGCCTAGAAAACATGCTGAAATTGTTTGTGCATGCAAATATTCAAGTGTACACTGTAAAAACTGAATCATGGGTCTTGTATTTTTCATTTAAAAAGATACTGTATATTTTATTAAAGACATTGTGTTTCAGTGTTGTATAGAAAATATTTCACTAATAAAACCAAGAGATATGTTTTCCTAATTTTTGAAGGAAATTTTGAGGCTTGAATTGAGAACCTGATCAAACTGAAAAAAGGCTACCTGTTCATTTTAAGAGAAATAGCTCAATTATGCAGTTTTATTTTGGCAGTGATTGTTAGTTCCCAGCATGCATTGCATATGGCTGGATATGGAGAGTAAATATTGAAATTAAGTGCTATTTTATGTTTTTAGTGAGTATTATGTGTAATATTGTTATCGTAATTTTTTTAAGTAGATAGCACAACACATTTTTTACAGTGTAATATTAGATTAAAGCTAAGTATTTGTGGGTCAAAATTAGCAACTAATAGCCCCAGAGATGATAATTTTGATGTGTATTATATGATCAACTGACACTGTTTGAATATTACACAAGAACATCACTGGCTCTACAAAACCTAGTCTGACACCAACTAAATAAAATACATGGTATTCAAACTTCGAAAACATCAGTTCATATTTCTGAAGTTAATAAATTCCAAGATTAAGCGAGCAGATATTGTTTCTATTCGGTGCCATTTCATCTTGGTGACTTTCCATAAAAAAATGTTTAAATTTCCATGATGTAATCATTTTATCTGAAGAAGGGCTTGTTACACTATAAGAAAAATATGTTGGTCCAGCTCAGGATATTATTCTTTAATAATTTTTCATGGAATTCCTCAGACGTGCAAGGACCAAATGTCCACCCTGTTACAGGACATACTCATCTCAATTAACAAGTGTTTTGAATGCACAGTTATTGTAATATTTACATTTTCTAAGAGCTAAAATGTCCCTCTCTTTACTCTGCATATGTATATTAACAAAGTGTTCATAATCGGGCATTATCTTGAAAAAAGTTGTTGTATTTTTGAGACAGCGTAATTTCAACACATTTCTTTTAGAATAAAAATACATTTAAATGGAATTTTGGAAACCATTTTAACTTATTTCGTTTTACCATTTAATTCCCTACAAGTAACCACAAATATATGCATAGCATTTGTTGAACTTATTTTAGTAATATCAAAAAAACACTGAGGTAACAGGGTGGACAGAGGGGGAAACAAAGTGGACAGGACATAACAGGGTGGACATCACACCACTAAACAACAGTATATTTCAACATGTTGCCTAATACAAGAAGCATATTGTCACAATTTACAATCACTACAACAGATAGATTGTTCTGTATATAAAATGTATAGGATATAAGGCCTATTACACATTAAAGTAAGTTGTTCTTATACCTATTATTATAAGATCTACTTTGTTATGCTGTCCATTTATTAGGCTACAAAATAGGTTTATCATTGTATTTTACTACTGAAAGTTTATCGTTTTAGAGAACATATTATTTTGCTCTCTCTCGCTCTCTCACACACACGCACACATCACACACACGCACATACTCACACACTAAAATTCCTATCGTTATGGGCTCATGCCATAGGCGTAATGGTTTTTCTGCTGTACAAATTGTATTTTCTATATCCTTACCCTAACACTACACCTAAACCTACCCCTCACACAAAACTACAGTTAGTTTAGGTTTTCAAAACACTTAATTCTGTATGACTTAGAGTATAAGCTGTTTTCCTCATGGGAACCAAATAAATGTCCCCACAAGATGAAAGTTTACTGTTATTACTATACCTGTGGGAACATTTGGACCACATAATGCAGGGAATACCAGTACACACACACAAACACACACACACACACACACAGCACGTAGACACGAACACACACCACAGAGACACACACACATTGTAATGGCAAAGTCAAGATAATTTATTACAGTTTCTACTTAATCAACAAAGCTGAGTTCTAACACTCTTTTTTTTCTTCCTTCTTTTATGTCCTTTCTCCACCTCCCGTTCTTTTTATTGAGGTATATCTGCCTTCTTTCAGGGTGTGCATCACAACGAGCCCTGTAGCGTCGCTGCTTTTCTTCAGCAGACAACAGCGCCATTTCCTGACAATTACATGCATACTATTTAAGCAACTCTTTCTTTTAAATGCATAATAAATTAATTATAAGTACCAATACATGCTTTAAACACTTATTTATGTAATTTTTACATCAAATGTTACAATATGTCCACCCTGTTACAGTGCAAAACCGTAACAGGGTGGACAGTGACAGGAGGGACATTTTATGCTAAAGTCAGCTATTGCTACTCATGTAATAATCAACAAGCTAGTGCGTAATGATCACAGAGGAAGATTTTTAACCTGCTTATTAACCATATTTTCAAAATTACAAAAAGTTATCAGTTTCCATTAGAAATAAGCATAACAGAGTGGACATGTTATGCTTTACCACATCAGTGAATCATTATAAAACACTGAAAAAAGGGTGAATTAAAGATTGTTAATTACTCTGCTTCTTGTAGATAGTTTGCCACCAAAAAGTGTTATACTTCCTGAGAATCATGTTAGTAGAGAAACATTCAAGGGCCGTGTTCAGAGGGACTTTTCATCAGAGTAACAGGGGGGACATTCAATTCAGGGACACAACATCTTTTAAAGACTTTAAGCATTAAAAATGTATAAATAACAAAAAAATATATTTTGTTGAGGAATATTATAAATAAGAGTATACAACAATATTGAAAAAAAAATGGAATTTGTTTGATTTTTATTACTTGTATTTGTGGCTGAAGTTATGCAAGCTTACTTGGGGAAATGGCATCTTAGCCTACTTGCACTAAAATAAGAGTAATTCTTTTTAATTAATTAATTTTTAAGCACATGTTTATTGTGTTTGATTGTAGAGGGGCAGTAACTTTGTAAGATTAGCATTCAGAAACAAGTATTAACCCATTTTTACATTATGTCATGGGGACTCAAATGGCACCGAATACTAGGAATGACCCATGTACTACACTATATTCATTACAGTTAACTTGAAATATTGAAGTAGAAATAGTGCAGTTCGAGTGCAAAATATACCGAAATGTCGCTCGGCCACAAATCAAATCATCCACTTAACATCTGAATGTAAAATCAGCTCTGAATGACTGAAACCATCACATATAAACCATATTTTGGCAGCTGTATTGTATTTTTCATTTTAACTCTGCTGTCTTGCTGTAGATTCAACTATAATTGTAGTTTCTATAAAGTATTAGCTCTTTAAATTTACCTTTTGGTGTAATTCATTTTATATATTTGTATTTATTCCTAATCGTTCCTCTACTTCAGGAGGACAAAGTCATTTCACCACCAGGCTGTCATTATAAATTAAAATCCTGTTCTATGAGACTTGCCATGGTAAAGAAAAGAAGAATCCCTGAATAAAAGGCACTGACAGTTAATTGTGATTGAGGAACTGAACTCATATAATGTGAGCGAAAAGCTGCAGACTGTCCAGTTCAGCTAACAGAGCTCAGTGTTTATTAGGGTGCGTCTTAATTGAGCAAAGAAAGCAGAGAATTACACAATTCAAGGGGAGCATATACTGGCTCAGACAGAGCGGGTGTGAATGAGGAGGACAAAATCCCTCTCAAAAACATGCAATAAGCCATACACATGATAATGGGTCAGGTGTTATTCCTAAGCTCTGTTCCACTCCAGTGAGAGCTGCAGCAGACATGCTTTGACATTTGACAAGGCTGATTTGTCAGGCTAATCAAGTCCTCTGTTCAGGGATAAACGGCCCTACGTGAGATGGAATAAATAAACACTGCGATGTCAGAAGAAAGACATGTTTACTATTTACTCTCAGTCATTGTCTCACTGCTCATAACACGTATGCAACAGAAAAGAATGATATTATGCTATTTTCTGCAGTTCCGAGGGGTTAAAGTCTTGTTTTTATATTTCTATTGTACTCCAAACAAGAAACTGTGATTCATTTGTGTTTACTTTTAAACATGCACATCCTAATAATAATAGCCTACTGTTTTCATCATTACCAGAATATCTGTATATATCCAATCTCTAGTTCCACACTAGTCCAATGATCTTACAGCAATGGGGTTTTTTATTGAAATCATACATTTGGAACCAATCCTATGTATTCTTATGAGATCAAAACGTACAAAAATCCCACTGGATAAACTGGCACTCCTGTTTTCACATTTATTATTATTATAATAACAAACTAACATTTGTAAGTGTTCTTATTCATCCCTGAAGGATTTGGCAGTTCCAGTAGGAATCCTGTACACTTTCCTTTAAGATTTCTGTAGGAAAGCCTAATGATCCATATGACCATAAAAAAAAAACAATCAATTAGGCATGGCTTTTAAATTGATGCACTGTAACATAACAGCAGTTTTATTCACCAGCCTTTCAACTTCTGAGCTTGCATTTTGCTGAATGGACGCAGCACTTCATTCCAGTTGCTTTGTTTGTGTTGTCCACAAGAGAACATCTTGTACTCAGATTTTCATGATTGACAGCTATATGTGATTGCATAATTATAAATGTCTAAAAACCAACATGCATGCATCAAAGTGGCCGTTTCGGAGGCGTTCTGCTGTGCATACTGCTACTTACCTTCCTTGCGCTCCCGAAGCCGTGCTCCAGGGCAAGTTGATGAGCATCTTCGGTCGTCCCCTCGTGCAGCTGGACCAGAAAATGATCGCTGAAGATGAGCTCCTCGTCCGCTGCAGCTATGAGCACCAGAGCATTGAGCAGGATGAGAGCCAGCGCTGTCCCAGCTCTACAGAACCCCAGCATCGTGCTGTCTTCGCCGTGCTGTCAGTGAGTGAACGCTGTCAAACGCAGATGAACGCTGGAGCTCTTCAGCAGGGCTCGTCAGGACGCATCTCCGCAGTCATCGGTGGGTGAGGCGAGGGCAGTCGGACCGTGTCTGTGCGTGGGACCCAATCTGCATGTTCTGCCTCCCTTTAATCTATAATTCATCGGCATAAACGTGCGTGTGGCTCTTTTGCATGTGACGTTCCACGGAAAGATGCCCAATAAACTGAAGCGGGTGTGGCTGATCCCTCGGTAGTGTGCATGAAGAAGTGTAGCCTACTTCAGCACTCTGGAGAATTCCTCCATCCACTCTGGCTATAGTTTACCCGGCTCGGATAGGCTCGATTATTTCGACTCGTTCCTCAGTTTGTAAACGAGGCTTCAAAATAAATGCAGCTCGTATTATTGTTAAAGCGCATATTAGCTAATTTCACAGTACAAAGTGTGTTTTTGAACTGTAAATCGCCTATTTAGGGCTGTGCTTCCAGACTGATGAAATTGTAGTTTCGTGATGGATTTTTTTCTCAATTTGCTTCGTTGTTAGCCTATATATGGTCATCATTTATAGCTACACACTTAAAATAGCTCCAAACCTCCCATTCCAAAAATATGCTACTTTTCTCATTTTCAACATTTTCATTACATTAAAATCAAACCGTCCAGTTAATAATAATAATATTAATAATAATAATAATAATAAACAACGTGTTTTTTTTTTTTGTTATGTTAATGTTAGAAAATAAAATTTGACCATTTTGCAAACACTTTTGAAACGTTTGAAGTTTGAAAAGCATCTAAAAAGCAACTAAAATGTTTCCGGAAAAAAAAATCAATGAACAGTGTATAATTAATAATTGTGTGCTAACATTTTGATAACTTTATTAAAGACCATATGACTTTGAGCGAACATTTTAAAAGAACGTTTGTTCTTAGCTTTGAGAAACATTTGCCAGAAGGTTATGAGCACATTCCCTGTTAGCTGAGACCCAGCGTCTGTTTCCCATGTATTAAATGAATGGGGACGTTTGTAAGATGCCAAAAGAAAAACAAATAATAATTAAATAATAATTAATAATTAAAACAAATTTTAAAGGGGTCATGAACTGCATTTTTTATTACTATTATTAGTATTTTATATAGCCTAATGTTCTCTGAGGTCCACTTATAACGTTTTTACATAACATCATAATTTAGAAGTAATAAGGCTATTTTTTATCCTGTTTTTGACCCTTTGTTTTTATAGGCAGGGCACCTTCAAGACTCGGAAGTAAACGCCCACTGCTCTGATTGGCTAACAGTTTTGCATATAAGATGACGCTGCTGTGATGCGTGACTCAGTGGGCGGGGCTAAAGAGGCAGCGCTGTAGAAGTAGGCGTTGATCTTCTTCAGCAGAAGCGGTCTTTCGTCGCACTATGACGTCATAAACTTGGTATCAATAAAAACTCACCAGAAAATTTTGAGTTCTGTATCTTTCAGGATGTTTTTTATAGTACAATAACCTGTTATACGTCAAAAGATCAATGAAAGACTCCTTCTAAAGTCCTTTAAAGCCACGTGATTTTGTTAATATTGCCTACCACTTAAAGGCACAATATGTAAGATTATTTTATTAAAATATCCAAAAACCACTAGAACAGTGTTATATATGATCAATTAGCCTCTGTAGCCTAGACAAGGACATCAAATGTCACTGGATCTCATGTGTCTCCTGATAATGTGCCATATTTGATCTGAGGGTAACAGACATCCCACCTCTCCCAGAAATTCCAGGAGTCTCCCACATATTGTATGCAATATCCTGGAAATCGAGCGTGTGAGAGAGAATCCCTGTTTCTACCTGGTTTCAAGATGTGTTTTTGGTGATCTGATAACAAATTTTCAGCCAAGACACATTAGTGGTTTTACCTGGTATCATCATGCATTTCAAATGTGTCTCCTGTGACCGCTTGCGTTCAGATTTCCTATTATTTCGTCACACTACACTACAGGGGGTTGTTTGTGCATCTATTTCATCTCCTGAAATCCTTTCTGCAGAGTGGGATATCTGTAAAATCAAGTGTAGTGTAACATTGATTCCATTGCAAGCTGGATTATTGTGTAACCACTGCATATCCTTACAAACTGAGGGACTAGTATAGATCCAGTCAGGAAATTCAACTACTAATTCAGTATTAACTGTTACTATACGTATATCAAATACATGTGCCATTACCAGGCAATTTGTAATGAGTGATAGTGTGCATCCTTACTGTCACACTCCAGTGTTTTCTTAATGTGTATTTAATGACTGTCTCAAAACCTAGTCTGCAGTCTATCGAGGTGTAGGCAGCAGAAAAAAAAAGTAAAAAAATTAAATGAAAATAAAATGGAAAAAGGGGCTCTTCCAAACAGTGGCATAAATAACTGTATGTTAAAATCAGTGTAATGTCTTCATAAAGCGAGTTATTAGCCTACATTTTGATAAAAGATTTCCAAGAAGCATGTGTTTTCTTTGGAATTATGTGCACAGATGAATTATGAATAATAATCTATTTTGGGAAATTATCCTAAAAGCTATGAAAGACAGCAATGTATGAAACTCAACAATGCTTAACAGAAATGTTCATTTATATATACTTGCATTATGTGTTCACTGATCATGAATTTGCATTTTTCACATTTAAAATGTAAAAACAATTCTGGGCAATTAGTAACAAAATTGGGCAATTTTTTGACCAATTACTGAGTTTGATGAAGTGACTCGCAGAACCCCTTACTAAAGGCCACTCTCTTGGGGATCCATGAAAGACATTTTCAAGCTTGCACATTAGGAGGAAGGAAAGCTTTGCCTCTTACTACTGATTTAATGTATTTGGTGTTTTCATGACCTCAGATTAATTGAAATGCTACATGGAATATTTAAAAAGGTGATTAAGAATGGTGCATAAAACATACTTAAAAACACACACCTTTCCTTACAAATAACACAACTTTTAGCAAAAATGTAAGATTCTCAGACAAGGTGCTTAATCAGAGCTCATCTTTCACAGATGAATAGTTTTTGCTTTCAATGTCCAATAATATCTACTCGTGCTTATATGACACACAGACTGAAAATTGTTTTCATGCAGTGCAAACTTTTTAGTGACTTTATTGTCTCAGAATCAACATATGTGACCCTGGAGCACAAAACCAGTCACAAGTGTCAATTTTTTGAAATTGAGATTTATACAGAATCTGTAAGCTGAATAAATAAGCTTTGCATTGATGTATGGTTTGTGAGGATAGGACAATATTTGGCTGAGATACAGCTATTTGAAAATCTGGAATTTGAGGGAGCAAAAAACTCTAAATATTGAGAAAATCATCTTTAAAGTTATCCAAATGAAGTTCTTAGCAATGCATATTACTAATCAAAAATGAAGTTTTGATATATTTACGGTAGGAAATTTACAAAATATCTTCATGGAACATGACCTTTACTTAATATCCTAATGATTTTTGGCATAAAAGAAAAATCTATAATTTTGACCCATACAATGTATTTTTGGCTATTGCTACAAATACACCCCAGCGACTTAAGACTGCTTTTGTGGTCCATGGTCACATATGTGATGTGCATGAATGTGAAAGTGGTCTCATTACCTGCCTGTTCATGGATTGTTCAGTGCATGAGGAGGCTCTCTGCTAATGATCCCATCTCACTGACATTCTCACTGCATATACAGCTCCAGTTCATTACCGCTGCTCCAGATATTATGTTGGTAAATCATGCATGTGTCCTCACATTACAATAACAGCAGGAACAACTGCAACTGTAAATCACTCTGGAAGGCGGAGCTGTAATCTTGATGAGCATGTTTGAATGCACTTGAACAAATCCTCACACACCTGCAATTTACAGCGGAGAGAGAATCATCTGTGCTGTTTGAGCTCCTCTGTCTTTGTTTATGGAGAGTGAAAAAATAGGGCTATTTGCAGGAAGTCTGTTTAATAATCCATCAGCATGAGAACTCAAAAAAGCCATGCATATTTAATTAATTGTTTGTTTCTTCATCAGGTTTGTAGAAATGTAGCATTGCATCAGTGTCTCAGCAATGGATGCTCTGCAGTGAATGGGTGCTGTCAGAATGAGAGTCCAAACAGCTGATAAAAACATCACAATAATCCACACCACTCCAGTCCATCAGTTAATGTCTTGAGAAGACAAAAGCTGCGTGTTTGTAAGAAACTGATCCATTATTAAGATGATTATCATTAAGTATTTTGTCTAGTCAACAGGTCATATTATTGAGAATCTTTGTAATTGTTTATTTTTATTTGTATTACTGAGGAAGACGGTAGAGACGGATATGTCTCCCCAGTATTCATAATTATTGTCTATATGATTATGGGTTCTTCACCTTTGATGTATATTTTATTACTATTTTATTATATTGTATTACTAGTATATTTGTGTGCACTCACAATGTCAACAAAACATTGTGCTTCTGTAAAATAAAGAAAACAAACAGGATGTGCTTTCTCTGTCTCTGTAAACTGGAGCGCAGCACAAAACTCAAGCGCAGCAAAACTAGCCTCAAAGCCATAAGAAATACATCTACAGAAAGCTTGAAATGTCTACTTTAAAATTAACCAATTCAAATGGAAAACAGAAACCCTCTGATTATGCAATCCGCATAAGGAACATATCTCTCTTAAGGCATGTAACTGTACTGCAGAGCTGCGAGTCAGCGTTGTTTACTTCATCTCTGCATCTGATACACTGACTGAAAAAACACCAGTTTATTAATAAACTATTAAAATATCTACTACTGCTATTTTTCCCCAACACAGTCATTGCTTTTGCCGGTGTTTTGAGGCAAGCTTTACTTGAGCGTGCATAGGCTGTATATTAAAGCCTCATTAAGGTTTAGTTCCCCACTCCCAGTAAATTAATATAAATGTGCAATTAAGTCCCTGTTTAGTTGACTAGAAGAATCTTTAGTCGGGGGCAGTACTTGACTAGTCGCAAAATGTAAACAATATTGCCATGCATAATCAAAAATTACAACTTCTTAATCGCCCTTAAGTAGACTTCAAGTAAAATGCTTTAAGTAAATTATAGTTTATTTTATTCTTTTGATTTCTGGTTGATATTGACATGGCGCTGACAGTGGAAAGCCTGGGCAGTGCAGTGACGCAGGAAAGCTTGCAAACGGCTGCAGGAATCAGTCATGATCACAAGAAACTCCTGCAGTCTGACAGATCTGGACTTGAAGCGGAAGAGCACTGACCTTTCACTCTATCAGACTCATTCACCTGCTCACTCTGACCTTCTGAACATAACATATTGATCTGATGGTTTCACTGAGCAGTCTTTGTCCTACAGAGGCTAGTATCTTCGTTTTTATATAAATCTTTCCTCAGGAATCCCTGAGAAGACGCCCAATGTCAGATGTACAGCAGCATCACCAAACAGCATCTAAATCAAAACTTGTGAAAACATAATCACTGTATGTTGCCTGGGAAACAATCAGGACTTTAACGTCTAGGAAGACCGAAGCTTGTATTTTCTCCTGCGGTTCTCTTCTTTGGAGGCGTTGACTCCTTTCTTTGACTCTGAATGGTAGATTAAGTGAGAGCTGAGGGTTCAGACTGATCACAGCCATCACATCCACACTGATTGCAGGTCTGTGTGCACGTTAACTGCTGAGAAGAGACTATCTTTGGGTCTCTCGCACTTTCTTGTTCAGTCAGTGAGACGAACTTTCACGTTCAACTGTTGCATTTTTGGGTCATTTTTGACCTGTCAGAATGTGAGCTCATTAAACAGTCATCTTAGGCTACGTCCACACGAAGCCAGAGCTTTCCCTATCCAATCTTTTTTTTCCCCTCGTCTCAGGAAATATCTGCGTCCACACGAAACCACGAAACCGACACAAAACAATGTAGTATACATGCCAGACCAGTATGTGTCGCTGTAATTCTGCCACAGAGATACACTAAAAACAGAGAAGAAGAATTGCACTATACGCATAAACCTTGCGCGCGGTATACAAACGAATATGGAACAATATATGTCCACACGAAGCCAGAGCTTTCCCTATCCAATCTTTTTTTTCCCCTCGTCTCAAGAAATATCTGCATCCACACGAAACCACGAAACCGACACAAAACGATGGAGTATACATGCCAGACCAGTATGTGGCGCTGCAATTCTGCCACAGAGATACACTAAAAACAGAGAAGAAGAATTGCACTATACGCATAAACCTTGCGCGCGGTATACAAACGAATATGGAACAATATATTTATTAATCTGTTAATGTTAGTTAATAAAAAGACAATCGTTCAGTGTTTGTTTGCTGTTTTTGTTGCTGTTACGTGACGTAGCGGTGTCTGACTAGGGGCGAGACGTGGGCTGATGACGTCATAGTTTCAGAAAATATACGGATTCGCTGTCCACACGAAAACACAAGGGTGGCGTTTTCAGATTTATCCATTCTGGGACCCGGTTTCAGAAAATATCAGTTTCACACTTCCAAAACGCCGGATCCGACTTGACGAAACGCCTATACGATACAAAATTTATGCGTATACAGCTAAATGTGTCTCCGTGTGTACAGGGCCTTATATCTGATAAAAAAAACTTCTCGTTAATGAATGATTGTGCAAAAATGTCAAAGTTTTGGATATTACAGTGTTATTACCATGTTATTACCATACCCTATTTTATTAATACAAATTTAAGAAATTCTTTAAAATTTCACATTTTTACATGAACTACAGCAAAACCCCTGTGACGCAAGATTTTTTTTTTTTCAAATATTCATGAGAAACTCTATTGAGATTTATAGGAACATATGAGAACTAGCAATATCAACTGGATTTTAATCTTTGACTGCTCGAGAAAAAGTCACATTTATGAAACCTGCATATTCTTTTTCTAACAAAACTGCCAAACATTACTCTGGAATGTTTTCAGATAAAATATATTCGTTTTATCCGCGCAAACTCAGAAACTTTCATGGTAAAAACGATGATGCATGTTTCACGCTGCAGTGATTCATCAGTAGGTGGCAGTAAAAATAGGCTGAGTAAAATTCTCCACTTGTCTGTTTGTAGTATTTTTATTTATTTATTTATTTTTGCATATTCATGTTTACCATCAAAATTCAGTTCTAAAGGTATTTATGAGATATGGGAAATACAGTACAAAAGTATTTTTGAGATGGCTCTAACCCCCAAAAAAAAAGGGCAATATAGTAAGGGGGAGGGGGGGTAGTAGTAGTTACAATGTACAATTTTCTTTCTTTCTTTCTTTCTTTCTTTCTTTCATACAATGCACAAACAGCTCACAGGAATACTTAAACATGAAACAAATTATGCTTATTTGGTCTTAATCCATTTCTTGTTCTAGTACCAAAAATGTTTTTCAAAATGTTATATGTAGCCCTTCCAGGTCAAACCAAATGTAATGGGAGGGTTACAAGTGGATATCACATGCCAGTATCATTCCTTGTTCTTGAAAAATAAAAGACTCAGTATAATCATGCACTTATTCTGTGTTCATCCACCCCACAGTTAACATTGTCTCTTCTAACAGCACAGCTGTCAGTCAGCGTTGCGTGGTTCCTCTGGGTTAGGTACCTGGAGCATATCACCTGCAGAAGACACCTGTTCAACTGAGTTTGAGGCGGCAGACGTGACTGACGATTTGTCATGTGACACAACACTGGCTGAGGTAGATTAAATTAAATCCATCTGTCTCACTTCCCTCTCTCAGGAAACTAAATTGTCCTGCCACCGTGCCAGAGCTATTTATATTTTGTGCACCAGGTCAGGAATCGAATGACAGATGAGTCTCTCGCATTGCTAAGTCAGTGATTTGCTGCGTGTTTAGGGCCGCTGAGATACGCTTCCATCACAACCTGTGTTGTTTAGGTGTGATGACACTCACATGTCTCTAAAATATATCACGACTGCCTGGACTGAAATAACAGCATTAAAGATCAGCTCTATGCAAGTTATTTCTGTCCGTGGCCATTTCTCTCACAGTTATTAGGACATATTTCCTACTTTTCTTATGAATTCAGCAGCCATTTTTGACTTGGTTCAAATGCTTTCACACACACACACACACACAAAAAAAAAAAACACACAAGACTTTTTAATTGAATTTTAATTGATGTAGCAAAAAAGAAATAGTACTGTGATTCATTTAAATAAGTAGAATTAGGCTGTGTGTCCACCAAAGCATTTTTTTCTGGTCCCTGAGAGTTGAAAAATGTTCAACTTTGTGTAAATCGCATCAGTGTCACTGTTTACCCATCCATCCAATCACAGCCATCCAATCACATTCCACCGCGACAGCAGAACATACCGCTGCTCTCCATGTGTCATGTCTGTACCACATGACATCTGTGACATCAAAAAATAATACTTGACGGAGGATTTCATACAGAGTGGATCTAGGGGATGGATCCTAGACACAATGTTGCCTTTGGCCCATTTAATTGTTTCAGTAATTCCTTCATTTGGGTTTTGAGTTTGAAAAAAAATAAAATAATGCATTTTCACTGCTTGTAATAAATGAAATTATAGATTATCTTTAGATTTATTTTCAGTTTTAATGAAAAAACGTATATTCTCAGACACTACATCAGTTGATGACAATGAACACCTCCAGTATTCACTCTTGCTCTGTGTGTGGCTGTAAAATACAGATGAGTGTGTGTTGTCTTTGTAAGTGAGATGACTCTGGAGTCTTTCACAGGCTTTATATTGTGCTCTCGTTCAGCTCAGGCTGGATCGACTCAAAGGCGAAGCGTCCTTCCAGCTCCATCTGTGTTGTACACGGATGAAAGAACATTAGGGCCGCTCTTTGAAAATGACTCCTTTAAAAGTAGGTGATATGTGAGCACTGGGACAGGCTCACTTCGTCAAGATCAAGATGACTTCTGAAATTATGCTCCAGGAAAATAATCTCATGCAGCAGTCAGATAAAAACAGGACAAAACAAAACTGTAATATCCTGTTAGGTGCATGATAAGATGCTTGCCAAAATAACAGCACCTTAATATGAAAGCACCCAAGGCTACACCCACATGCTGCAGAAGCATTTCAGTAAATCATGTTTAATCATGTTTACAGTAATGCAGTCACAAATAAAGTCTATGGGGCAAGGCATTTCAGAAACACTGCAAAAAATATGTTAATCGACCGAAGAAAAAAAAAGATTTTAGAAGTTGTGAATAAAGATTATTGGCGTAGGTATTACAAGAAAATACTATTTCAGTATTTCTACTTCTAAACTTTTCCAAGTAATTCAATGTGTTGCTTTCTGGTTCTTTGTAATTATTTGTGAAATTTACTAGCAATATAGTGAAAATTGTTTAAGTCCTACACCAGAATTTTTTTCAGTGTTGGATCTGTATTGGAAATATTCTTATTAAAAATATAGATTTGTTTTTATACATGTTATATTAGGGCTGAGCGATATGGCCTAAAAATCCCATCTCTGTATTTTTTGGATGAATTGCAATATACTTTAACGAATTAAGTCCACTGAAGGCGAGCGTAGTGAAGAACCCAAGTGCAGTTTATTTACAGTGATCCAAACATCCAAACAATAAACGAAGACTTGACTAGACTTGACTTGAACAGACTTGACGAGGCATAAACAGACTAGACGAGGCATAAACAGACTAGAC
>NW_015547649.1:178047-178657 GCF_001515605.1 Sinocyclocheilus anshuiensis
GGCCATCTTGCGATGAAGCTCTTGAATGGCAGCCATGTTGTGAAGAATCTCTTGAGTGGCCAGCATGACGTGAGCAGGCCCTGGAGTAGCAGACATGACGTTAGCAGACTCTGGCTTGGCAGACATGATGTGATCAGGCTTTGACTCAGTAGACATGACATGAGTAAACTTCGACTTAACTGGCATTATGTGAGCAGGTCCTGGAGTAGCAGGCATGACGTTAGCAGGCTTTGGCGTAGCAGACATGACGTTAGCAGGCTTTGGCTTGGCAGGCATGACGTGAGCTGGTTCTGGAGTAACTGGCATGACGTGAACTACACCAGACAAGACAGTCGGGACGTGAGTATGCTCTGGTGCAGAGGGTACAGCACAGTTGCGGGGCTCCTCATCCGCAATTCCCACAGTAAGAGGTGACCCAGCCAACAACAGAACAAAGTCAATATAACATTCCAGTGACCAACAAATAGTTCCCCCTGGCAAACTTGAACGAAGGGGTTCATCGACACCAAAACGAAAAATATCTTTGAGGGTCACGTCATTAAAATCCACCTGGTAACAAAGTCCACAAAAGTCCTCCACGTAATCCTCTATGGCCCGGTTTCCTTGGTGA
>NW_015547649.1:179007-182299 GCF_001515605.1 Sinocyclocheilus anshuiensis
TTACACCATCACTACACGACCCGAGACAATGGCAACAAGATGGCTACTTATAACAGACAAGGAGGGTCACATGACATGACCAAACCAATGGGAAACAAGACACATGACTAAAACAACCAATCAGAACATGACACATACACAAGGCAGAGAGACATGAGGCAAGGGAAGCATGACACTAACATCAGGAAACAATTACAAAATAAAAGACATGGACGTGAACATGAAACAAAAACAAAACCCAAACCCCACATTACATATACATCTCGGTATTTTGGACATTTTTTCTAGTTGGATGAAACAAAACATATTTATTTTATTTGTTATTTTTATTGTATTTATTTTAAAAATGTTATTTTACATCCTGCCCAATGTTGTCCAATGAAACAATGTTTATATTAAAGTCATATAGTGAATGTAACCAGGTTATGCTATATATTATATGCAAAAAGTTAAAAATGTTAAAAATCATATTACATTCTAACATTGTAACATTTTAATATAAAAATAAAGCTTTTTAAAGTAGAAGTTAAATTCACTATATTTAATTTCGCAATACTGCAAAAAATGATTTGTTTGTTTTGTTTTCATTATTCATCATATACATCACTTACTGTATATTATGCACAGAATTCAAGGCACATTTACTTCTATAGCTTCTATAGCTTCACAGTAGCTAATAAACAGGAAAATAGTTTAAATTAATGTATTCATTTTTTTCAGTTATGAAACAAATTTCAGCTGCGAAGCAATAGAGCCTTTATTCAACTCAGTTTACAGTTTTTGCCTATTGCTTGCACACTTTTTGCAGAATTTGGCTCATGTCAAAACTCTACACACAAGCCAATCAGACATATCACTTGGAGATTAACAACTCACATCTATGCCAAAATGAAACACTGCAATCAAAACTTAACACACCTTTCCTTTCTAAAAATGAAATTCTTGCAACAAAACCATACACACAAGCACCATGTAGCGTCTGGACCAATCAAACACACAATTTTTCATTTGATTTAACAAATCAGTTATTCATTAGATTAACAAATCGTCACAGTCCCCTCACCCAATAAACTGGATGCCAGGATGTCTGCAACGACACCAGGCTCCCCCTGGTTACCATGTCTCCGCATGCCTCTTCCATTGCTTGCAGAAGAGTCATGCGGGCGTTTGGTTGCCGATCATATACTTTCCACCGCCAACCTGAAAAGAATTCCTCGATTGCATTTAGAAAGGGGCTGTAAGGGGGCAGGTATAAAAGTGTGAAATGGTTATGGTTGTTGAACCAATCTCGGACCAGAGCAGGAAACTAACATTATTCCAGATGACAACAAACCTGGGCTGCTGTGGTCTGTCCTGCACAACTGCATGTAGTGCATCTAGAAATGCAATGATCTGTCCTGTATTGTAGGTACCTAGAGTGGCATGGTGATGCAGGACTCCTTGGACACTAATTGCAGCACACAAGGTGATATTTCCCCCACGCTGCCCAGGGACATTTACAACAGCCCTTTGTCCAACTACGTTATGTCCCCGACGCCTGGTTTTGGCCAGATTGAAGCCTGCCTCATCCATGTAGATGAACTCATGTGGCTGTTCGGCAGCATCAAAATCCAGAACTGTCTGTAACAGAAAATATTGAATAGTGTTACTGAAAACACATACAGTAATTACAATGTCTATATTTTCACACAAGTAGGGGCTGGGTTGCGTCAGTATAGACAAAAACTACAAGCTACAGGCAGGGCAGGTGGCAGCATAAACCCTCATTCCCACATCACAATATATAGTATGTAAAGTAAAGTGACACATACCTGCACATAACCATGGCGCAGATCCTTGACCCTGACACTGTTCCTCTCAAATGGCACCCTGTACAGCTGCTTCATTCTGAAGTTATGTTTCTGTAGGATGCGACTTGGTGTGGAAATGCTGACCCTGTTGATATTGTTGAATACATTTCTATTTGCAATTATGCGTTGTTGCAACTCACAAAGTCGGACTGCATTATTTTCTCGCACCATTTCAATGATGGCAAGCTCTTGTTGTTGAGTGAAGAGCCGTTCCCTTCCACCTTGAGGAGGTCGTCCAACCATTCTGTAGAAAATGCCACCACAAGATGTCATTGGTTAGGTTCTTTTTCACATACTGTACTTTCAAACTGTACACAGTACTGTAACATCACAATGGTATTCCTTTACATATACTTCACAGCACTACCCATTTTTTTATAGTAGTTTGTACAGTAATACTGTAATATGATACAGAATCATGTGACACATACAGTAGGTACAGTCTGGAGTAGAATCTTGAAGATATACCTGTTCTCCAGTCGGAATGTCCTTATTATCGATGCTACTATGTAGCGACTGAGGTTAGGGTGGACTCTTTGCCCAGCCTCCCTCATGGACGGGCCATGATTTATCACATGGTCCACCAGAGTAGCCCTGATGTCATCTGATACACGTCTCCGCACTGGTCCTCGTCTTAGTCCTCGTCCTCTTCCACGTCCGACTCCTCTCTCTCTATGTCCTCCTCTTACTCTGACTCTCATTGCCTCCATGCTTGCAAAGTTCTCAAAATGGCTTACCTGAGGCCTATTTGTAGTGCTAAGGCTCAGACCGATTGGTGTTCTGTTTTCTGTGCAAGTGTTTTCAGGTGTGTATGTAAGTGCCTACAATTGCCAGATGAGTTTTGCATTTTGAACAGAGTGTTTTCCCAATGATAACAGGTGATTTCGTTTTTGAACAAAGTGTCTAATGTAAGAAAACATGTGTAGTGTTTCGCAATAAGTGTGTTACAGAATTGCAAACAAAGTGCAAAGTTGACAATGTGTTTACGCTATGGTTACACTGTGTTTAAGGTATGCTACAAGAAGTTTAGATATTGAGGCTTTGGTCTAAGCATTCGGTTTTAGTGTGTAAGCAATGGGCAAAAACTGTAATTCAGTGTTGATCTAGTTTAATTCAATAGCATGGTCAACGTTTCAGTTTATCAATTATGAAAACTTAAATCAGAAGACAACAGTGTCATTATTCAACTCAATTCAGTTCAGTTCAATAGGGTCGATGTTACAAGGTTCATCAATTATGAAACATGCTTCCTGATTTGATCATTTGCTCGTGTTACTGAAAACAAGACGATGAACTAATGCTCAGGTTAATGAGAGAAATCAACTACAAAGTCAGACATCTGACATGCGGTTTGGGTCAGAGCCAGTGATGATCATCTTCACTGCAGCGCTACAAATCACCAGAGCCATGTGTGTGTGTGTGTGTGTGTGTGTGTGTGTGTG
>NW_015547649.1:182462-189326 GCF_001515605.1 Sinocyclocheilus anshuiensis
GTTTGTGTGTGTGTGTGTGTGTGTGTGTTCTTTTCCACCTCCAAATTACATTAGCAGAAACGGTAATGGTACCTCACTGTTCTCTGTCTGCTCGCGGTACTCACACTATCACAGAGACAACACCTGACCAGCACAAGAACACACTCCATTAGAAAAGCAAACAGGGTCTTTACAGACAACCCAAGGCGCAAAGCTTAAGTAGGTTTCCACTTTTCCTCAGCGCAGTACACAGACTCTGATGTTTGTTCAGCCGCCACTGATAAGCCTGTTTGTGAAACAATGGACAAAATGAACCGAGCCAGGAATGGAAAGCATGCTATTACAAATGTTGTAACACAATAATGTTTACAAGCACATTTGCAGCACCGATCATGTGAACACCTTTGTACAGATTTCCAAAGATGCTCTGGATGATTGTCAATTCATGCTGGATAACATGATCATCAGGTTTTATGCAAACCTGTGGAGTCCATGCCGGCTTGACATTAAGGCCTGCAGCTCTGTGAAGAAGCAACAGTGACACTGAGGCTTTCTGACAGCACAAGCTCTTAGCAGAGAGGTGTGAGGCGGTAAAACGAGCCCTGTCAGATTAAAACATCTCCACGTGGAGGGATGATGTCCCTGTTCGACCCCAGCCATGTTCATGATTGCATACATGTGCTACAATGCAGAGTTTAGCAAATGTAGAAGGTCATTCGGATATGCAGATGCGTGCTTTGCATAATGTATATACTATATATGAAAGAAATTGTGAGAGTTGCATGTTCTTCCTATCCTTGTGCCATTCTTTTCTTTTATGTATGCTTTTAGTTTGTGGTCTGTTCAGCTGCTGTTATTTGTTGCTTTTGTTTTTGTGTCCAGTTTAGCTCCTCATGTTCTTTTATATTTATAGCCCTTGGTTTCTTCAGTACTTTGTCTGTTCTTGTTTCTTTCTACATGTAAATGGACTGCCTCATGTTTGCTTTCCTCTTGTCTCTAGTATTCCTAATGTTATGCTTTTTCACAATTTCAGCTATAGTTAGTGTGTAATGTTGCTGTTTGAGCATAAATAAAAAATATATGCAATGTTACAAAGCTCCAAGTCCACTGCAGAGGGAGGTACTCAGAAAACACTTCTCAAGAACTACAACAAACGGCTCGTTCGGACTACAGCACACTTCTTACGGATATTGTGAAGTCACAATGCCATGTAAAAAAAAACTGGGATGAGGCCTAATTGAGCAGCGCTAGAGACCACAAACTGTAAAAAACATACCACTCTGGAACTTCCTGTAAAATCTGTGCTTGCAAAAGGTCTGCACAATCCTCTTATTCGTGATTCAGGGATCAAACTGGTATGGCAAAATTGACACCATAATTAATATTTACAGCTAAGCAGATGAAACTGGCGGTTATTGTAAGGGGCGTGACATTTCCAGAACAAGCTCTAAGCAGTTGGCCTATCACAACACATTGCACCAGCTAACCAATCAGCGCATATTTCATATTTCAGAAGGAGGTGCTTCATCGAAACGGAAACTAAACAGGGGTGTTTGAGATAGACTGGAAAGAGAGGTGCTGCAATAATGTAAAATATACAAAAAGTAAATGTATTTTTGGAACAGTCAAGCATGAAAACCCATTCTAGTACACCCTAAAACCAAATCAGGACTTTGTAAAAGGGCATGATAGCACCCCTTTAATAAACTGCTGCTTCACTCTAGCAAAACATTGCAGGAGTATTTCCAGTGTGATGAATGAACAGCAAGTAATTATCAATCTTGACGAGTCTTCCCTGACTCATTAGCCACTTTCACACATTAAAAACCTGGAAATTTACCATTACTCATAATTGAGTGACATGAGCAGTAATGTATGCTTCATTTATACTTGTTTTCATCAAAATAAGGTATATATCTAATGCAGTGCTAATCGGTATAGCAGTTATTAAAGTTTTGACTGATGTTATAAAGTCTGTTTGGAGTAAAAACTTTATTAAATGTTCTCTTCTCGATTATAAATGCTTCAAGTTGCTTTTTCAAGTGCATGCTATAAACAACTCTTACTCACAGTGCTTTAATAAGAGATGGAGCAGCATTTGTGAAACATGCAGAGCATATATTTATTTAATTAAAAATCACGATTTTGTTTTTATTTCTATCGTGCAGCCCTAAGTCAACGAACAGAGCTCTTATTGTGCTGGTTTAGACCCTACTCTCAAGAACATTAGTCCTAGGAACTATGAAAATAAAGCCCCTACTAAACGAGTGAATTAACAAGACACAGGTGAACATAATCCATAACCAGTACCAAAAAAACATAATCAGAAAACAAGGAACACAACAAACAGGAATTAAACACAGGAACCAAAGGAAGCAGAAAATGCATATCAACTTAAAAGTCCTCAAACACAAACATACTGGGACAATCGTAGACAACATACAGTGCAGTATATTGATATTCCATCCTAAACACTGTCATACACAGTTATTCATGAAACACTAGCAGAACAATCAATGGCTAAGGTTTACTTTTATTAACCTAGAGGGAAAACAACAACAGCAGCCATCTTTTTAACAATCTGTGGTCATCTTTCTCTCCTTTTGTAACAGGATTGACTCATATGTCAAACTGAATGAACAGCATGCCCCCTCTCGTTCAGGCCAGCAGATCCTCATTTGTGTGTTTAAGAAATAAAATGGTCTTGGATGTTACCAAAACTAATACAACACACAGATCAGCTGCAGTGCAAGCAAAGACAATTTCATTATTGAGTTGAATCCTGCTGGCAGGCTTAACAACGGCAATGAAAGGCACGCTGGTTCAATACCCTCTTCAGAAAGCAGGTATAATCAGACATCTGCCGAATAAATAACGCTCTCATAAAGGCTATTTTGCAGCACTCAAAACAAACCGTGCATTAAACACAACCTGAGCTATAAAACCAGAGAGCAAAAGGTGCCTAGAAATCCTTATTTAAAAGAATATTGCTGGCTCGCATCCACCAAGTAGCCGCGCACGCAACTCAATCAATGAAAAGGCCATTAAGCTTAACAAACCTGCAGGATCTATAAACTCTCTATTGACTCTTGAAAATAAATAAAAACACAACTGGAGTAACGGCTAGGAAACATTTACTCCTGCATATATGTGTGACAGTTTGAGGCACTAAAAATAACCCTGGAGCTTGTCAACCCAAGATATAATAGTTCATAAACCACCTGTGATACTATACACAATACACAATAGTGTTTAGTTCAAAATCTAATCAGATACTCCTGCTGTAATAATCAAGTCATTCTGAAGGCCTTGATGAGCAGATTCACATGAGTTTCGTTAGGGTTGGTGCTGAAATCTCCAGGATCTGGACCTCCAGAAATGCAGTTGAATAGCAGTAATATGTTACTTTTCAAGTGGTGCATAAAATAAAGACAGCTTTTTTTCCATACAAACACAGTTCATAGTGACCAGGGGCCGTCAAGCTCCAGGAGGACAAAAATATGTAAATAGTTTGTGCAGCTACAGTAAAAAAAAAATAAAAAAATCAACAACATTTTACAGTTTACAAAACCCTTTGAGACTCAAGTACTCAGAAATGTTATTTTCTTACTGCATAACAACCAATGTTAGACCAACAGAATTTCCCCAAATGTTGTCCCAGCAAGCACTGCAGCATGAAGGAATTATGCAATTACTGTTGTTTTATTTTTTATTGTTTTGCTGCTTGCTGACTTCATTTAAACTTTTTTTGTTACTTAGTCAAGCCATTTTCCGCTACTGAATAAAAATAATAATAATCGCAACTTTTTATCTCACAATTCTGAAGTCAGAATTGTGAGATAAAAATTACAATTTCTTTTTTTTTTTTGTTATTATTCAGTGGCGGAAACGGGCTTTAATAGTAAGTTGTTTGTTGTGATGTAAAGAGCTCCTCTTTCTACATGTGTTGATTGTCATCATTCTTAAGGTTTATGTGTCGAGTGTTGAGGCCTATAGTATGTTCAGCCATTTAAAACTATATCATGGATGTCTTTGTGTTGTATGATTGTTCCTTCACAAACAAAGATAGTGGAGTTCACTAAGCATATTAAGTGCCCTTAACTCTTTCCCTGCCATTGACGGAATTTTCCAGCTTTCTGTGTTTTCACTGGTGTACGGTAGGATGCGCTGAAAGAGTATTGAACATCTGGATCATAACATGGTGAAGAAGTAGCAAAAACAAGCGATTGCATATATAAGCATTAATCATTCAATAAATCAGACTTACCAAATTAAATGGTGATCCGGGAAATTGTATAGGACCATGAAGCTTTGGATGTGTTGATGGAAGCAATCTATTCCATCTATGTTTTGATCATTGCTCTGAATCTGATCCAGATGTAGTCTTATACAAAAACATGATTTTTCATTAAACTTACCCACATTCAAGTGTTAATAAAAAAAGTAGATTGCATGAAGCTAGAATAAATATTTTTTTTTTGTTTGATTTTCATTTATTTATTTCAAGTTCAAGTTCAAGTTCAAGTCTGTTAATGCCAAGGACTTTAATGATGTTGCCCTTAAGGGTATATTTTGTAATGGACTTAAGAACGGTTTAAATTACCTAATGCCAGACAACACCTGCTCTGCTACCCTTGAGAAATATATTGACTTTGCTTTGTTGCTGGCTGGTTCACCATTTACTGTGGGGGTAGCTGATGCGGAACCCTGCTATCCTCCAGTATCCGCCACACCAGAGTATTTGCACGTCATGTCTGGAATTGCTAACGTCATGCCTGCCAAGCCAGCGCCTGCTCACGTCATGCCTGCAAAGCCAAAACCAAAGCCTGCTCATGTTATGCCTGTCACGGAATGCCAGGAGAAAACAAGGTTAGATCCAAGTGCAGTTTATTAAAGTACAAATAAACAGAACAGAACAAAAACGTGGCAAAAGGTAATCCAAAAACACAGGGAACAGAAAACACGATGTAACCTCAAACAATACTAGCTGATGAGGAACCCTGCTATCCTCCAGTATCCGCCACACCAGAGTATTTGCACGTCATGTCTGGAATTGCTAACGTCATGCCTGCCAAGCCAGCGCCTGCTCACGTCATGCCTGCAAAGCCAAAACCAAAGCCTGCTCATGTTATGCCTGTCACGGAATGCCAGGAGAAAACAAGGTTAGATCCAAGTGCAGTTTCAGGGTATGAGAGCGGAACTGGCAGGGTGGAAGGCCAAGAACCAGCAAGGCCCCAACCATACAGGAACCCCAGCAGATAGCCAGGACGGAGCCGGAGGAGTGAGCCAGTGAGGCTCCTGCCAAACCAGAACACAGGCAGGGGGAGGGACGGCGGGCCAGGACCATACAATGGAAGGGGGCCAGGGGACAGAGATAGACCAGGGCATGAGCACAGAACCGGCAGGGTGAAAGGCCAAGGCGGGGCCGGCAGGATGAACCAGCAAGGCCCCAACCACACAGGAATCCCAGCAGATAGCCAGGATGGAGCCGGAGGAATGAGCCAGTGAGGCTCCTGCCAAACAGGAACCCAGGCGGGCAACCAGAGCAGAGCCGGAATCCTGCCAGGCAACACTGGTGGGACAGAAAACCCTCTCAGCAACTCAGGGAAAACTGTAGACAAGAGCAGAGAGAGTTTAGTATCAGCCTCGACGGCTGCAACAGGACAAGCCGATTGCTCCGCAATGGTCCCTGTGAGCTCCCGGACTGAAGTGACTTCCTTAATGAGCTCTGAGAACTCCCGAACTGGAGCGGGCTCTGACATGGATCTTGTGAGCTCCCGGACTGGAGCGGGCTCTGGAGTAGACTCTGTGAGCTCCCGGACTGGAGCGGGCTCAGGAGTGGACTCTGTGAGCTCCCGGACTGGAGCGACTTCCTTAATGAGCTCTGTGGGCTCCCGGACTGGAGCGGGCTCTGGAGTGGGCTCTGTGAGCTCCCGGACTGGAGCTGGCTCTGGAGTGGACTCTGTGAGCTCCCGGACTCGAGCCGGCTCTGGAGTGGACTCTGTGAGCTCCCGGCGGGCTCTGGAGTGGACCTTGTGAGCTCCCGTATTGGAGCGGGCTCAGGAGTGGACTCTGTGAGCTCCCAGACTGGAGCGGGCTCAGGAGTGGGCCTTGTGAGTTCCCGGACTGGAGTGGGCTCAGGAGTGGACCTTGGGAGCTCCTGGACTACAGCGGGCTCTGGAGTGGACTCTGTGAGCTCCCAGACTGAGGCGGGCTCAGGAGTGGACTCTGTGAGCTCCTGGACTGGAGCAGGCTCTGAAGTGGACTCTGTGAGCTCCCGGACTGGAGTGACTTCCTTAATTAGCTCTGAGAGCTCCCGGACTGGAGCGGGCTCAGGAGTGGACTCTGTGAGCTCCTGGACTGGAGCAGGCTCTGAAGTGGACTCTGTGAGCTCCCGGACTGGAGTGACTTCCTTAATTAGCTCTGAGAGCTCCCGGACTGGAGCGGGCTCAGGAGTGGACTCTGTGAGCTCCTGGACTGGAGCAGGCTCTGAAGTGGACTCTGTGAGCTCCCGGACTGGAGTGACTTCCTTAATTAGCTCTGAGAGCTCCCGGACTGGAGCGGGCTCAGGAGTGGACTCTGTGAGCTCCTGGACTGGAGCAGGCTCTGAAGTGGACTCTGTGAGCTCCCGGACTGGAGTGACTTCCTTAATTAGCTCTGAGAGCTCCCGGACTGGAGCGGGCTCAGGAGTGGACTCAGAAGGCTCCCGGATTGGAGTGAGTTCCTTAATGAGCTCTGTGGGCTCCTGGACTGGAGCAGGCTCTGGAGTGGACCCTGTGAGCTCTCGGACTGGAGCGGGCTCTGGAGTGGACCCTGTGAGCTCCCGGACTGGAGCGGGCTCAGGAGTGGACTCTGTGAGCTCCCAGACTGGAGCAGGCTCAGGAG